>NW_027193791.1:300000-537912 GCF_032444005.1 Ranitomeya imitator
TGGTTTCTTGTTCAGTCTATAGGCCTACATCATGTGGCAAACCGGTGAGCATGTGGCTCTATTAGTATAGGAGATACCTGAAAACATATCACACTTTTCATCATAGTGCTTTTACCAATGCATAAAATGCATGGAGAAGTCATTTTGAATGACTGGTCCTCAGTGTTGTGAGAACGATGACTGGTTAAAATTTTTGGTGGTTTCTTGTTCAGTCCATAGGCCTACATCATGTGGCAAACCGGTGAGCATGTGGCTCTATTAGTATAGGAGATACCTGAAAACATATCACACTTTTCATCATAGTGCTTTTACCAATGCATAAAATGCATGGAGAAGTCATTTCGAATGACTGGTCCTCAGTGTTGTGAGAACGATGACTGGTTAAAATGTTTGGTGGTTTCTTGTTCAGTCCATAGGCCTACATCATGTGGCAAACCGGTGAGCATGTGGCTCTATTAGTATAGGAGATACCTGAAAACATATCACACTTTTCATCATAGTGCTTTTACCAATGCATAAAATGCATGGAGAAGTCATTTCGAATGACTGGTCCTCAGTGTTGTGAGAACGATGACTGGTTAAAATTTTTGGTGGTTTCTTGTTCAGTCCATAGGCCTACATCATGTGGCAAACCGGTGAGCATGTGGCTCTATTAGTATAGGAGATACCTGAAAACATATCACACTTTTCATCATAGTGCTTTTACCAATGCATAAAATGCATGGAGAAGTCATTTCGAATGACTGGTCCTCAGTGCTGTGAGAACGATGACTGGTTAAAATTTTTGGTGGTTTCTTGTTCAGTCCATAGGCCTACAGCATGTGGCAAACCGGTGAGCATGTGGCTCTATTAGTATAGGAGATACCTGAAAACATATCACACTTTTCATCATAGTGCTTTTACCAATGCATAAAATGCATGGAGAAGTCATTTCGAATGACTGGTCCTCAGTGTTGTGAGAACGATGACTGGTTAAAATTTTTGGTGGTTTCTTGTTCAGTCCATAGGCCTACATCATGTGGCAAACCGGTGAGCATGTGGCTCTATTAGTATAGGAGATACCTGAAAACATATCACACTTTTCATCATAGTGCTTTTACCAATGCATAAAATGCATGGAGAAGTCATTTCGAATGACTGGTCCTCAGTGTTGTGAGAACGATGACTGGTTAAAATTTTTGGTGGTTTCTTGTTCAGTCCATAGGCCTACATCATGTGGCAAACCGGTGAGCATGTGGCTCTATTAGTATAGGAGATACCTGAAAACATATCACACTTTTCATCATAGTGCTTTTACCAATGCATAAAATGCATGGAGAAGTCATTTCGAATGACTGGTCCTCAGTGTTGTGAGAACGATGACTGGTTAAAATTTTTGGTGTTTCTTGTTCAGTCCATAGGCCTACATCATGTGGCAAACCGGTGAGCATGTTGCTCTATTAGTATAGGAGATACCTGAAAACATATCACACTTTTCATCATAGTGCTTTTACCAATGCATAAAATGCATGGAGAAGTCATTTCGAATGACTGGTCCTCAGTGTTGTGAGAACGATGACTGGTTAAAATTTTTGGTGGTTTCTTGTTCAGTCCATAGGCCTACATCATGTGGCAAACCGGTGAGCATGTGGCTCTATTAGTATAGGAGATACCTGAAAACATATCACACTTTTCATCATAGTGCTTTTACCAATGCATAAAATGCATGGAGAAGTCATTTCGAATGACTGGTCCTCAGTGTTGTGAGAACGATGACTGGTTAAAATTTTTGGTGGTTTCTTGTTCAGTCCATAGGCCTACAGCATGTGGCAAACCGGTGAGCATGTGGCTCTATTAGTATAGGAGATACCTGAAAACATATCACACTTTTCATCATAGTGCTTTTACCAATGCATAAAATGCATGGAGAAGTCATTTCGAATGACTGGTCCTCAGTGTTGTGAGAACGATGACTGGTTAAAATTTTTGGTGGTTTCTTGTTCAGTCCATAGGCCTACACATGTGCAAACCGGTGAGCATGTGGCTCTATTAGAGGCGCTACCCTGAAAACATATCACACTTTTCATCATAGTGCTTTTACCAATGCATAAAATGCATGGAGAAGTCATTTCGAATGACTGGTCTCAGTGTTGTGAGAACGATGACTGGTTAAAATTTTTGGTGGTTTCTTGTTCAGTCCATAGGCCTACATCATGTGGCAAACCGGTGAGCATGTGGCTCTATTAGTATAGGAGATACCTGAAAACATATCACACTTTTCATC
Source organism: Ranitomeya imitator (assembly GCF_032444005.1). Lineage (NCBI taxonomy): Eukaryota > Metazoa > Chordata > Amphibia > Anura > Dendrobatidae > Ranitomeya > Ranitomeya imitator. Next base: position 302,264 of record NW_027193791.1, read on the forward strand.
ATAGTGCTTTTACCAATGCATAAAATGCATGGAGAAGTCATTTCGAATGACTGGTCCTCAGTGTTGTGAGAACGATGACTGGTTAAAATTTTTGGTGGTTTCTTGTTCAGTCCATAGGCCTACATCATGTGGCAAACCGGTGAGCATGTGGCTCTATTAGTATAGGAGATACCTGAAAACATATCACACTTTTCATCATAGTGCTTTTACCAATGCATAAAATGCATGGAGAAGTCATTTCGAATGACTGGTCCTCAGTGTTGTGAGAACGATGACTGGTTAAAATTTTTGGTGGTTTCTTGTTCAGTCCATAGGCCTACAGCATGTGGCAAACCGGTGAGCATGTGGCTCTATTAGTATAGGAGATACCTGAAAACATATCACACTTTTCATCATAGTGCTTTTACCAATGCATAAAATGCATGGAGAAGTCATTTCGAATGACTGGTCCTCAGTGTTGTGAGAACGATGACTGGTTAAAATTTTTGGTGGTTTCTTGTTCAGTCCATAGGCCTACATCATGTGGCAAACCGGTGAGCATGTGGCTCTATTAGTATAGGAGATACCTGAAAACATATCACACTTTTCATCATAGTGCTTTTACCAATGCATAAAATGCATGGAGAAGTCATTTCGAATGACTGGTCCTCAGTGTTGTGAGAACGATGACTGGTTAAAATTTTGGTGGTTTTCTTGTTCAGTCCATAGGCCTACATCATGTGGCAAACCGGTGAGCATGTGGCTCTATTAGTATAGGAGATACCTGAAAACATATCACACTTTTCATCATAGTGCTTTTACCAATGCATAAAATGCATGGAGAAGTCATTTCGAATGACTGGTCCTCAGTGTTGTGAGAACGATGACTGGTTAAAATTTTTGGTGGTTTCTTGTTCAGTCCATAGGCCTACATCATGTGGCAAACCGGTGAGCATGTGGCTCTATTAGTATAGGAGATACCTGAAAACATATCACACTTTTCATCATAGTGCTTTTACCAATGCATAAAATGCATGGAGAAGTCATTTCGAATGACTAGGTCCTCAGTGTTGTGAGAACGATGACTGGTTAAAATTTTTGGTGGTTTCTTGCTCAGTCCATAGGCCTACATCATGTGGCAAACCGGTGAGCATGTGGCTCTATTAGTATAGGAGATACCTGAAAACATATCACACTTTTCGTCATAGTGCTTTTACCAATGCATAAAATGCATGGAGAAGTCATTTCGAATGACTGGTCCTCAGTGTTGTGAGAACGATGACTGGTTAAAATTTTTGGTGGTTTCTTGTTCAGTCCATAGGCCTACATCATGTGGCAAACCGGTGAGCATGTGGCTCTATTAGTATAGGAGATACCTGAAAACATATCACACTTTTCATCATAGTGCTTTTACCAATGCATAAATGCATGGAGAAGTCATTTCGAATGACTGGTCCTCAGTGTTGTGAGAACGATGACTGGTTAAAATTTTTGGTGGTTTCTTGTTCAGTCCATAGGCCTACATCATGTGGCAAACCGGTGAGCATGTGGCTCTATTAGTATAGGAGATACCTGAAACATATCACACTTTTCATCATAGTGCTTTTACCAATGCATAAAATGCATGGAGAAGTCATTTCGAATGACTGGTCCTCAGTGTTGTGAGAACGATGACTGGTTAAAATTTTTGGTGGTTTCTTGTTCAGTCCATAGGCCTACATCATGTGGCAAACCGGTGAGCATGTGGCTCTATTAGTATAGGAGATACCTGAAAACATATCACACTTTTCATCATAGTGCTTTTACCAATGCATAAAATGCATGGAGAAGTCATTTCGAATGACTGGTCCTCAGTGTTGTGAGAACGATGACTGGTTAAAATTTTTGGTGGTTTCTTGTTCAGTCCATAGGCCTACATCATGTGGCAAACCGGTGAGCATGTGGCTCTATTAGTATAGGAGATACCTGAAAACATATCACACTTTTCATCATAGTGCTTTTACCAATGCATAAAATGCATGGAGGAAGTCATTTCGAATGACTGGTCCTCAGTGTTGTGAGAACGATGACTGGTTAAAATTTTTGGTGGTTTCTTGTTCAGTCCATAGGCCTACATCATGTGGCAAACCGGTGAGCATGTGGCTCTATTAGTATAGGAGATACCTGAAAACATATCACACTTTTCATCATAGTGCTTTTACCAATGCATAAAATGCATGGAGAAGTCATTTCGAATGACCTGGTCCTCAGTGTTGTGAGAACGATGACTGGTTAAAATTTTTGGTGGTTTCTTGTTCAGTCCATAGGCCTACATCATGTGGCAAACCGGTGAGCATGTGGCTCTATTAGTATAGGAGATACCTGAAAACATATCACACTTTTCATCATAGTGCTTTTACCAATGCATAAAATGCATGGAGAAGTCATTTCGAATGACTGGTCCTCAGTGTTGTGAGAACGATGACTGGTTAAAATTTTTGGTGGTTTCTTGTTCAGTCCATAGGCTTACATCATGTGGCAAACCGGTGAGCATGTGGCTCTATTAGTATAGGAGATACCTGAAAACATATCACACTTTCATCATAGTGCTTTTACCAATGCATAAAATGCATGGAGAAGTCATTTCGAATGACTGGTCCTCAGTGTTGTGAGAACGATGACTGGTTAAAATTTTTGGTGGTTTCTTGTTCAGTCCATAGGCCTACATCATGTGGCAAACCGGTGAGCATGTGGCTCTATTAGTATAGGAGATACCTGAAAACATATCACACTTTTCATCATAGTGCTTTTACCAATGCATAAAATGCATGGAGAAGTCATTTCGAATGACTGGTCCTCAGTGTTGTGAGAACGATGACTGGTTAAAATTTTTGGTGGTTTCTTGTTCAGTCCATAGGCCTACATCATGTGGCAAACCGGTGAGCATGTGGCTCTATTAGTATAGGAGATACCTGAAAACATATCACACTTTTCATCATAGTGCTTTTACCAATGCATAAAATGCATGGAGAAGTCATTTCGAATGACTGGTCCTCAGTGTTGTGAGAACGATGACTGGTTAAAATTTTTGGTGGTTTCTTGTTCAGTCCATAGGCCTACATCATGTGGCAAACCGGTGAGCATGTGGCTCTATTAGTATAGGAGATACCTGAAAACATATCACACTTTTCATCATAGTGCTTTTACCAATGCATAAAATGCATGGAGAAGTCATTTCGAATGACTGGTCCTCAGTGTTGTGAGAACGATGACTGGTTAAAATTTTTGGTGGTTTCTTGTTCAGTCCATAGGCCTACATCATGTGGCAAACCGGTGAGCATGTGGCTCTATTAGTATAGGAGATACCTGAAAACATATCACACTTTTCATCATAGTGCTTTTACCAATGCATAAAATGCATGGAGAAGTCATTTCGAATGACTGGTCCTCAGTGTTGTGAGAACGATGACTGGTTAAAATTTTTGGTGGTTTCTTGTTCAGTCCATAGGCCTACATCATGTGGCAAACCGGTGAGCATGTGGCTCTATTAGTATAGGAGATACCTGAAAACATATCACACTTTTCATCATAGTGCTTTTACCAATGCATAAAATGCATGGAGAAGTCATTTCGAATGACTGGTCCTCAGTGTTGTGAGAACGATGACTGGTTAAAATTTTTGGTGGTTTCTTGTTCAGTCCATAGGCCTACATCATGTGGCAAACCGGTGAGCATGTGGCTCTATTAGTATAGGAGATACCTGAAAACATATCACACTTTTCATCATAGTGCTTTTACCAATGCATAAAATGCATGGAGAAGTCATTTCGAATGAATGGTCCTCAGTGTTGTGAGAACGATGACTGGTTAAAATTTTTGGTGGTTTCTTGTTCAGTCCATAGGCCTACATCATGTGGCAAACCGGTGAGCATGTGGCTCTATTAGTATAGGAGATACCTGAAAACATATCACACTTTTCATCATAGTGCTTTTACCAATGCATAAAATGCATGGAGAAGTCATTTCGAATGACTGGTCCTCAGTGTTGTGAGAACGATGACTGGTTAAAATTTTTGCTGGTTTCTTGTTCAGTCCATAGGCCTACATCATGTGGCAAACCGGTGAGCATGTGGCTCTATTAGTATAGGAGATACCTGAAAACATATCACACTTTTCATCATAGTGCTTTTACCAATGCATAAAATGCATGGAGAAGTCATTTCGAATGACTGGTCCTCAGTGTTGTGAGAACGATGACTGGTTAAAATTTTTGGTGTTTTCTTGTTCAGTCCATAGGCCTACATCATGTGGCAAACCGGTGAGCATGTGGCTCCATTAGTATAGGAGATACCTGAAAACATATCACACTTTTCATCATAGTGCTTTTACCAATGCATAAAATGCATGGAGAAGTCATTTCGAATGACTGGTCCTCAGTGTTGTTAGAACGATGACTGGTTAAAATTTTTGGTGGTTTCTTGTTCAGTCCATAGGCCTACATCATGTGGCAAACCGGTGAGCATGTGGCTCTATTAGTATAGGAGATACCTGAAAACATATCACACTTTTCATCATAGTGCTTTTACCAATGCATAAAATGCACGGAGAAGCCATTTCGAATGACTGGTCCTCAGTGTTGTGAGAACGATGACTGGTTAAAATTTTTGGTGGTTTCTTGTTCAGTCCATAGGCCTACAGCATGTGGCAAACCGGTGAGCATGTGGCTCTATTAGTATAGGAGTTACCTGAAAACATATCACACTTTTCATCATAGTGCTTTTACCAATGCATAAAATGCATGGAGAAGTTATTTCGAATGACTAGTCCTCAGTGTTGTGAGAACGATGACTGGTTAAAATTTTTGGTGGTTTCTTGTTCAGTCCATAGGCCTACATCATGTGGCAAACCGGTGAGCATGTGGCTCTATTAGTATAGGAGATACCTGAAAACATATCACACTTTTCATCATAGTGCTTTTACCAATGCATAAAATGCATGGAGAAGTCATTTCGAATGACTGGTCCTCAGTGTTGTGAGAACGATGACTGGTTAAAATTTTTGGTGGTTTCTTCTTCAGTTCATAGGCCTACATCATGTGGCCAACCGGTGAGCATGTGGCTCTATTAGTATAGGAGATACCTGAAAACATATCACACTTTTCATCATAGTGCTTTTACCAATGCATAAAATGCATGGAGAAGTCATTTCGAATGACTGGTCCTCAGTGTTGTGAGAACGATGACTGGTTAAAATTTTTGGTGGTTTCTTGTTCAGTCCATAGGCCTACATCATGTGGCAAACCGGTGAGCATGTGGCTCTATTAGTATAGGAGATACCTGAAAACATATCACACTTTTCATCATAGTGCTTTTACCAATGCATAAAATGCATGGAGAAGTCATTTCGAATGACTGGTCCTCAGTGTTGTGAGAACGATGACTGGTTAAAATTTTTGGTGGTTTCTTGTTCAGTCCATAGGCCTACATCATGTGGCAAACCGGTGAGCATGTGGCTCCATTAGTATAGGAGATACCTGAAAACATATCACACTTTTCATCATAGTGCTTTTACCAATGCATAAAATGCATGGAGAAGTCATTTCGAATGACTGGTCCTCAGTGTTGTTAGAACGATGACTGGTTAAAATTTTTGGTGGTTTCTTGTTCAGTCCATAGGCCTACATCATGTGGCAAACCGGTGAGCATGTGGCTCTATTAGTATAGGAGATACCTGAAAACATATCACACTTTTCATCATAGTGCTTTTACCAATGCATAAAATGCATGGAGAAGTCATTTCGAATGACTGGTCCTCAGTGTTGTGAGAACGATGACTGGTTAAAATTTTTGGTGGTTTCTTGTTCAGTCCATAGGCCTACATCATGTGGCAAACCGGTGAGCATGTGGCTCTATTAGTATAGGAGATACCTGAAAACATCACACTTTTCATCATAGTGCTTTTACCAATGCATAAAATGCATGGAGAAGCCATTTCGAATGACTGGTCCTCAGTGTTGTGAGAACGATGACTGGTTAAAATTTTTGGTGGTTTCTTGTTCAGTCCATAGGCTTACATCATGTGGCAAACCGGTGAGCATGTGGCTCTATTAGTATAGGAGATACCTGAAAACATATCACACTTTCCATCATAGTGCTTTTACCAATGCATAAAATGCATGGAGAAGTCATTTCGAATGACTGGTCCTCAGTGTTGTGAGAACGATGACTGGTTAAAATTTTTGGTGGTTTCTTGTTCAGTCCATAGGCCTACATCATGTGGCAAACCGGTGAGCATGTGGCTCTATTAGTATAGGAGATACCTGAAAACATATCACACTTTTCATCATAGTGCTTTTACCAATGCATAAAATGCATGGAGAAGTCATTTCGAATGACTGGTCCTCAGTGTTGTGAGAACGATGACTGGTTAAAATTTTTGGTGGTTTCTTGTTCAGTCCATAGGCCTACATCATGTGGCAAACCGGTGAGCATGTGGCTCTATTAGTATAGGAGATACCTGAAAACATATCACACTTTTCATCATAGTGCTTTTACCAATGCATAAAATGCATGGAGAAGTCATTTCGAATGACTGGTCCTCAGTGTTGTGAGAACGATGACTGGTTAAAATTTTTGGTGGTTTCTTGTTCAGTCCATAGGCCTACATCATGTGGCAAACCGGTGAGCATGTGGCTCTATTAGTATAGGAGATACCTGAAAACATATCACACTTTTCATCATAGTGCTTTTACCAATGCATAAAATGCATGGAGAAGTCATTTCGAATGACTGGTCCTCAGTGTTGTGAGAACGATGACTGGTTAAAATTTTTGGTGGTTTCTTGTTCAGTCCATAGGCCTACATCATGTGGCAAACCGGTGAGCATGTGGCTCTATTAGTATAGGAGATACCTAAAAACATATCACACTTTTCATCATAGTGCTTTTACCAATGCATAAAATGCATGGAGAAGTCATTTCGAATGACTGGTCCTCAGTGTTGTGAGAACGATGACTGGTTAAAATTTTTGGTGGTTTCTTGTTCAGTCCATAGGCCTACATCATGTGGCAAACCGGTGAGCATGTGGCTCTATTAGTATAGGAGATACCTGAAAACATATCACACTTTTCATCATAGTGCTTTTACCAATGCATAAAATGCATGGAGAAGTCATTTCGAATGACTGGTCCTCAGTGTTGTGAGAACGATGACTGGTTAAAATTTTTGGTGGTTTCTTGTTCAGTCCATAGGCTTACATCATGTGGCAAACCGGTGAGCATGTGGCTCTATTAGTATAGGAGATACCTGAAAACATATCACACTTTCCATCATAGTGCTTTTACCAATGCATAAAATGCATGGAGAAGTCATTTCGAATGACTGGTCCTCAGTGTTGTGAGAACGATGACTGGTTAAAATTTTTGGTGGTTTCTTGTTCAGTCCATAGGCCTACATCATGTGGCAAACCGGTGAGCATGTGGCTCTATTAGTATAGGAGATACCTGAAAACATATCACACTTTTCATCATAGTGCTTTTACCAATGCATAAAATGCATGGAGAAGTCATTTCGAATGACTGGTCCTCAGTGTTGTGAGAACGATGACTGGTTAAAATTTTTGGTGGTTTCTTGTTCAGTCCATAGGCCTACATCATGTGGCAAACCGGTGAGCATGTGGCTCTATTAGTATAGGAGATACCTGAAAACATATCACACTTTTCATCATAGTGCTTTTACCAATGCATAAAATGCATGGAGAAGTCATTTCGAATGACTGGTCCTCAGTGTTGTGAGAACGATGACTGGTTAAAATTTTTGGTGGTTTCTTGTTCAGTCCATAGGCCTACATCATGTGGCAAACCGGTGAGCATGTGGCTCTATTAGTATAGGAGATACCTGAAAACATATCACACTTTTCATCATAGTGCTTTTACCAATGCATAAAATGCATGGAGAAGTCATTTCGAATGACTGGTCCTCAGTGTTGTGAGAACGATGACTGGTTAAAATTTTTGGTAGTTTCTTGTTCAGTCCATAGGCCTACATCATGTGGCAAACCGGTGAGCATGTGGCTCTATTAGTATAGGAGATACCTGAAAACATATCACACTTTTCATCATAGTGCTTTTACCAATGCATAAAATGCATGGAGAAGTCATTTCGAATGACTGGTCCTCAGTGTTGTGAGAACGATGACTGGTTAAAATTTTTGGTGTTTTCTTGTTCAGTCCATAGGCCTACATCATGTGGCAAACCGGTGAGCATGTGGCTCCATTAGTATAGGAGATACCTGAAAACATATCACACTTTTCATCATAGTGCTTTTACCAATGCATAAAATGCATGGAGAAGTCATTTCGAATGACTGGTCCTCAGTGTTGTTAGAACGATGACTGGTTAAAATTTTTGGTGGTTTCTTGTTCAGTCCATAGGCCTACATCATGTGGCAAACCGGTGAGCATGTGGCTCTATTAGTATAGGAGATACCTGAAAACATATCACACTTTTCATCATAGTGCTTTTACCAATGCATAAAATGCACGGAGAAGCCATTTCGAATGACTGGTCCTCAGTGTTGTGAGAACGATGACTGGTTAAAATTTTTGGTGGTTTCTTGTTCAGTCCATAGGCCTACAGCATGTGGCAAACCGGTGAGCATGTGGCTCTATTAGTATAGGAGTTACCTGAAAACATATCACACTTTTCATCATAGTGCTTTTACCAATGCATAAAATGCATGGAGAAGTTATTTCGAATGACTAGTCCTCAGTGTTGTGAGAACGATGACTGGTTAAAATTTTTGGTGGTTTCTTGTTCAGTCCATAGGCCTACATCATGTGGCAAACCGGTGAGCATGTGGCTCTATTAGTATAGGAGATACCTGAAAACATATCACACTTTTCATCATAGTGCTTTTACCAATGCATAAAATGCATGGAGAAGTCATTTCGAATGACTGGTCCTCAGTGTTGTGAGAACGATGACTGGTTAAAATTTTTGGTGGTTTCTTCTTCAGTTCATAGGCCTACATCATGTGGCCAACCGGTGAGCATGTGGCTCTATTAGTATAGGAGATACCTGAAAACATATCACACTTTTCATCATAGTGCTTTTACCAATGCATAAAATGCATGGAGAAGTCATTTCGAATGACTGGTCCTCAGTGTTGTGAGAACGATGACTGGTTAAAATTTTTGGTGCTTTCTTGTTCAGTCCATAGGCCTACATCATGTGGCAAACCGGTGAGCATGTGGCTCTATTAGTATAGGAGATACCTGAAAACATATCACACTTTTCATCATAGTGCTTTTACCAATGCATAAAATGCATGGAGAAGTCATTTCGAATGACTGGTCCTCAGTGTTGTGAGAACGATGACTGGTTAAAATTTTTGGTGGTTTCTTGTTCAGTCCATAGGCCTACATCATGTGGCAAACCGGTGAGCATGTGGCTCTATTAGTATAGGAGATACCTGAAAACATATCACACTTTTCATCATAGTGCTTTTACCAATGCATAAAATGCATGGAGAAGTCATTTCGAATGACTGGTCCTCAGTGTTGTGAGAACGATGACTGGTTAAAATTTTTGGTGGTTTCTTGTTCAGTCCATAGGCCTACATCATGTGGCAAACCGGTGAGCATGTGGCTCTATTAGTATAGGAGATACCTGAAAACATCACACTTTTCATCATAGTGCTTTTACCAATGCATAAAATGCATGGAGAAGTCATTTCGAATGACTAGTCCTCAGTGTTGTGAGAACGATGACTGGTTAAAATTTTTGGTGGTTTCTTGCTCAGTCCATAGGCCTACATCATGTGGCAAACCGGTGAGCATGTGGCTCTATTAGTATAGGAGATACCTGAAAACATATCACACTTTTCGTCATAGTGCTTTTACCAATGCATAAAATGCATGGAGAAGTCATTTCGAATGACCGGTCCTCAGTGTTGTGAGAACGATGACTGGTTAAAATTTTTGGTGGTTTCTTCTTCAGTTCATAGGCCTACATCATGTGGCCAACCGGTGAGCATGTGGCTCTATTAGTATAGGAGATACCTGAAAACATATCACACTTTTCATCATAGTGCTTTTACCAATGCATAAAATGCATGGAGAAGTAATTTCGAATGACTGGTCCTCAGTGTTGTGAGAACGATGACTGGTTAAAATTTTTGGTGCTTTCTTGTTCAGTCCATAGGCCTACATCATGTGGCAAACCGGTGAGCATGTGGCTCTATTAGTATAGGAGATACCTGAAAACATATCACACTTTTCATCATAGTGCTTTTACCAATGCATAAAATGCATGGAGAAGTCATTTCGAATGACTGGTCCTCAGTGTTGTGAGAACGATGACTGGTTAAAATTTTTGGTGGTTTCTTGTTCAGTCCATAGGCCTACATCATGTGGCAAACCGGTGAGCATGTGGCTCTATTAGTATAGGAGATACCTGAAAACATATCACACTTTTCATCATAGTGCTTTTACCAATGCATAAAATGCATGGAGAAGTCATTTCGAATGACTGGTCCTCAGTGTTGTGAGAACGATTACTGGTTAAAATTTTTGGTGGTTTCTTGTTCAGTCCATAGGCCTACATCATGTGGCAAACCGGTGAGCATGTGGCTCTATTAGTATAGGAGATACCTGAAAACATCACACTTTTCCTCATAGTGCTTTTACCAATGCATAAAATGCATGGAGAAGTCATTTCGAATGACTAGTCCTCAGTGTTGTGAGAACGATGACTGGTTAAAATTTTTGGTGGTTTCTTGCTCAGTCCATAGGCCTACATCATGTGGCAAACCGTTGAGCATGTGGCTCTATTAGTATAGGAGATACCTGAAAACATATCACACTTTTCGTCATAGTGCTTTTACCAATGCATAAAATGCATGGAGAAGTCATTTCGAATGACTGGTCCTCAGTGTTGTGAGAACGATGACTGGTTAAAATTTTTGGTGGTTTCTTGTTCAGTCCATAGGCCTACATCATGTGGCAAACCGGTGAGCATGTGGCTCTATTAGTATAGGAGATACCTGAAAACATATCACACTTTTCATCATAGTGCTTTTACCAATGCATAAAATGCATGGAGAAGTCATTTCGAATGACTGGTCCTCAGTGTTGTGAGAACGATGACTGGTTAAAATTTTTGGTGGTTTCTTGTTCAGTCCATAGGCCTACATCATGTGGCAAACCGGTGAGCATGTTGCTCTATTAGTATAGGAGATACCTGAAAACATATCACACTTTTCATCATAGTGCTTTTACCAATGCATAAAATGCATGGAGAAGTCATTTCGAATGACTGGTCCTCAGTGTTGTGAGAACGATGACTGGTTAAAATTTTTGGTGGTTTCTTGTTCAGTCCATAGGCCTACATCATGTGGCAAACCGGTGAGCATGTGGCTCTATTAGTATAGGAGATACCTGAAAACATATCACACTTTTCATCATAGTGCTTTTACCAATGCATAAAATGCATGGAGAAGTCATTTCGAATGACTGGTCCTCAGTGTTGTGAGAACGATGACTGGTTAAAATTTTTGGTGGTTTCTTGTTCAGTCCATAGGCCTACAGCATGTGGCAAACCGGTGAGCATGTGGCTCTATTAGTATAGGAGATACCTGAAAACATATCACACTTTTCATCATAGTGCTTTTACCAATGCATAAAATGCATGGAGAAGTCATTTCGAAGAATGACTGGTCCTCAGTGTTGTGAGAACGATGACTGGTTAAAATTTTTGGTGGTTTCTTGTTCAGTCCATAGGCCTACATCATGTGGCAAACCGGTGAGCATGTGGCTCTATTAGTATAGGAGATACCTGAAAACATATCACACTTTTCATCATAGTGCTTTTACCAATGCATAAAATGCATGGAGAAGTCATTTCGAATGACTGGTCCTCAGTGTTGTGAGAACGATGACTGGTTAAAATTTTTGGTGGTTTCTTGTTCAGTCCATAGGCCTACATCATGTGGCAAACCGGTGAGCATGTGGCTCTATTAGTATAGGAGATACCTGAAAACATATCACACTTTTCATCATAGTGCTTTTACCAATGCATAAAATGCATGGAGAAGTCATTTCGAATGACTGGTCCTCAGTGTTGTGAGAACGATGACTGGTTAAAATTTTTGGTGGTTTCTTGTTCAGTCCATAGGCCTACATCATGTGGCAAACCGGTGAGCATGTTGCTCTATTAGTATAGGAGATACCTGAAAACATATCACACTTTTCATCATAGTGCTTTTACCAATGCATAAAATGCATGGAGAAGTCATTTCGAATGACTGGTCCTCAGTGTTGTGAGAACGATGACTGGTTAAAATTTTTGGTGGTTTCTTGTTCAGTCCATAGGCCTACATCATGTGGCAAACCGGTGAGCATGTGGCTCTATTAGTATAGGAGATACCTGAAAACATATCACACTTTTCATCATAGTGCTTTTACCAATGCATAAAATGCATGGAGAAGTCATTTCGAATGACTGGTCCTCAGTGTTGTGAGAACGATGACTGGTTAAAATTTTTGGTGGTTTCTTGTTCAGTCCATAGGCCTACAGCATGTGGCAAACCGGTGAGCATGTGGCTCTATTAGTATAGGAGATACCTGAAAACATATCACACTTTTCATCATAGTGCTTTTACCAATGCATAAAATGCATGGAGAAGTCATTTCGAATGACTGGTCCTCAGTGTTGTGAGAACGATGACTGGTTAAAATTTTTGGTGGTTTCTTGTTCAGTCCATAGGCCTACAGCATGTGGCAAACCGGTGAGCATGTGGCTCTATTAGTATAGGAGATACCTGAAAACATATCACACTTTTCATCATAGTGCTTTTACCAATGCATAAAATGCATGGAGAAGTCATTTCGAATGACTGGTCCTCAGTGCTGTGAGAACGATGACTGGTTAAAATTTTTGGTGGTTTCTTGTTCAGTCCATAGGCCTACATCATGTGGCAAACCGGTGAGCATGTGGCTCTATTAGTATAGGAGATACCTGAAAACATATCACACTTTTCATCATAGTGCTTTTACCAATGCATAAAATGCATGGAGAAGTCATTTCGAATGACTGGTCCTCAGTGTTGTGAGAACGATGACTGGTTAAAATTTTTGCTGGTTTCTTGTTCAGTCCATAGGCCTACATCATGTGGCAAACCGGTGAGCATGTGGCTCTATTAGTATAGGAGATACCTGAAAACATATCACACTTTTCATCATAGTGCTTTTACCAATGCATAAAATGCATGGAGAAGTCATTTCGAATGACTGGTCCTCAGTGTTGTGAGAACGATGACTGGTTAAAATTTTTGGTAGTTTCTTGTTCAGTCCATAGGCCTACATCATGTGGCAAACCGGTGAGCATGTTGCTCTACTAGTATAGGAGATACCTGAAAACATATCACACTTTTCATCATAGTGCTTTTACCAATGCATAAAATGCATGGAGAAGTCATTTCGAATGACTGGTCCTCAGTGTTGTGAGAACGATGACTGGTTAAAATTTTTGGTGGTTTCTTGTTAAGTCCATAGGCCTACATCATGTGGCAAACCGGTGAGCATGTGGCTCTATTAGTATAGGAGATACCTGAAAACATATCACACTTTTCATTATAGTGCTTTTACCAATGCATAAAATGCATGGAGAAGTCATTTCGAATGACTGGTCCTCAGTGTTGTGAGAACGATGACTGGTTAAAATTTTTGGTGGTTTCTTGTTCAGTCCATAGGCCTACAGCATGTGGCAAACCGGTGAGCATGTGGCTCTATTAGTATAGGAGATACCTGAAAACATATCACACTTTTCATCATAGTGCTTTTACCAATGCATAAAATGCATGGAGAAGTCATTTCGAATGACTGGTCCTCAGTGTTGTGAGAACGATGACTGGTTAAAATTTTTGGTGGTTTCTTGTTCAGTCCATAGGCCTACATCATGTGGCAAACCGGTGAGCATGTGGCTCTATTAGTATAGGAGATACCTGAAAACATATCACACTTTTCATCATAGTGCTTTTACCAATGCATAAAATGCATGGAGAAGTCATTTCGAATGACTGGTCCTCAGTGTTGTGAGAACGATGACTGGTTAAAATTTTTGGTAGTTTCTTGTTCAGTCCATAGGCCTACATCATGTGGCAAACCGGTGAGCATGTTGCTCTACTAGTATAGGAGATACCTGAAAACATATCACACTTTTCATCATAGTGCTTTTACCAATGCATAAAATGCATGGAGAAGTCATTTCGAATGACTGGTCCTCAGTGTTGTGAGAACGATGACTGGTTAAAATTTTTGGTGGTTTCTTGTTAAGTCCATAGGCCTACATCATGTGGCAAACCGGTGAGCATGTGGCTCTATTAGTATAGGAGATACCTGAAAACATATCACACTTTTCATCATAGTGCTTTTACCAATGCATAAAATGCATGGAGAAGTCATTTCGAATGACTGGTCCTCAGTGTTGTGAGAACGATGACTGGTTAAAATTTTTGGTGGTTTCTTGTTCAGTCCATAGGCCTACAGCATGTGGCAAACCGGTGAGCATGTGGCTCTATTAGTATAGGAGATACCTGAAAACATATCACACTTTTCATCATAGTGCTTTTACCAATGCATAAAATGCATGGAGAAGTCATTTCGAATGACTGGTCCTCAGTGTTGTGAGAACGATGACTGGTTAAAATTTTTGGTGGTTTCTTGTTCAGTCCATAGGCCTACATCATGTGGCAAACCGGTGAGCATGTGGCTCTATTAGTATAGGAGATACCTGAAAACATATCACACTTTTCATCATAGTGCTTTTACCAATGCATAAAATGCATGGAGAAGTCATTTCGAATGACTGGTCCTCAGTGTTGTGAGAACGATGACTGGTTAAAATTTTTGGTGGTTTCTTGTTCAGTCCATAGGCCTAGATCATGTGGCAAACCGGTGAGCATGTGGCTCTATTAGTATAGGAGATACCTGAAAACATATCACACTTTTCATCATAGTGCTTTTACCAATGCATAAAATGCATGGAGAAGTCATTTCGAATGACTGGTCCTCAGTGTTGTGAGAACGATTACTGGTTAAAATTTTTGGTGGTTTCTTGTTCAGTCCATAGGCCTACATCATGTGGCAAACCGGTGAGCATGTGGCTCTATTAGTATAGGAGATACCTGAAAACATCACACTTTTCATCATAGTGCTTTTACCAATGCATAAAATGCATGGAGAAGTCATTTCGAATGACTAGTCCTCAGTGTTGTGAGAACGATGACTGGTTAAAATTTTTGGTGGTTTCTTGCTCAGTCCATAGGCCTACATCATGTGGCAAACCGGTGAGCATGTGGCTCTATTAGTATAGGAGATACCTGAAAACATATCACACTTTTCGTCATAGTGCTTTTACCAATGCATAAAATGCATGGAGAAGTCATTTCGAATGACTGGTCCTCAGTGTTGTGAGAACGATGACTGGTTAAAATTTTTGGTGGTTTCTTGTTCAGTCCATAGGCCTACATCATGTGGCAAACCGGTGAGCATGTGGCTCTATTAGTATAGGAGATACCTGAAAACATCACACTTTTCATCATAGTGCTTTTACCAATGCATAAAATGCATGGAGAAGTCATTTCGAATGACTGGTCCTCAGTGTTGTGAGAACGATGACTGGTTAAAATTTTTGGTGGTTTCTTGTTCAGTCCATAGGCCTACATCATGTGGCAAACCGGTGAGCATGTGGCTCTATTAGTATAGGAGATACCGGAAAACATATCACACTTTTCATCATAGTGCTTTTACCAATGCATAAAATGCATGGAGAAGTCATTTCGAATGACTGGTCCTCAGTGTTGTGAGAACGATGACTGGTTAAAATTTTTGGTGGTTTCTTGTTCAGTCCATAGGCCTACAGCATGTGGCAAACCGGTGAGCATGTGGCTCTATTAGTATAGGAGATACCTGAAAACATATCACACTTTTCATCATAGTGCTTTTACCAATGCATAAAATGCATGGAGAAGTCATTTCGAATGACTGGTCCTCAGTGTTGTGAGAACGATGACTGGTTAAAATGTTTGGTGGTTTCTTGTTCAGTCCATAGGCCTACATCATGTGGCAAACCGGTGAGCATGTGGCTCTATTAGTATAGGAGATACCTGAAAACATATCACACTTTTCATCATAGTGCTTTTACCAATGCATAAAATGCATGGAGAAGTCATTTCGAATGACTGGTCCTCAGTGTTGTGAGAACGATGACTGGTTAAAATTTTTGGTGGTTTCTTGTTCAGTCCATAGGCCTACATCATGTGGCAAACCGGTGAGCATGTGGCTCTATTAGTATAGGAGATACCTGAAAACATATCACACTTTTCATCATAGTGCTTTTACCAATGCATAAAATGCATGGAGAAGTCATTTCGAATGACTGGTCCTCAGTGTTGTGAGAACGATGACTGGTTAAAATTTTTGGTGGTTTCTTGTTCAGTCCATAGGCCTACAGCATGTGGCAAACCGGTGAGCATGTGGCTCTATTAGTATAGGAGATACCTGAAAACATATCACACTTTTCATCATAGTGCTTTTACCAATGCATAAAATGCATGGAGAAGTCATTTCGAATGACTGGTCCTCAGTGTTGTGAGAACGATGACTGGTTAAAATTTTTGGTGGTTTCTTGTTCAGTCCATAGGCCTACAGCATGTGGCAAACCGGTGAGCATGTGGCTCTATTAGTATAGGAGATACCTGAAAACATATCACACTTTTCATCATAGTGCTTTTACCAATGCATAAAATGCATGGAGAAGTCATTTCGAATGACTGGTCCTCAGTGTTGTGAGAACAATGACTGGTTAAAATTTTTGGTGGTTTCTTGTTCAGTCCATAGGCCTACATCATGTGGCAAACCGGTGAGCATGTGGCTCTATTAGTATAGGAGATACCTGAAAACATATCACACTTTTCATCATAGTGCTTTTACCAATGCATAAAATGCATGGAGAAGTCATTTCGAATGACTGGTCCTCAGTGTTGTGAGAACGATGACTGGTTAAAATTTTTGGTGGTTTCTTGTTCAGTCCATAGGCCTACATCATGTGGCAAACCGGTGAGCATGTGGCTCTATTAGTATAGGAGATACCTGAAAACATATCACACTTTTCATCATAGTGCTTTTACCAATGCATAAAATGCATGGAGAAGTCATTTCGAATGACTGGTCCTCAGTGTTGTGAGAACGATGACTGGTTAAAATTTTTGGTGGTTTCTTGTTCAGTCCATAGGCCTACATCATGTGGCAAACCGGTGAGCATGTGGCTCTATTAGTATAGGAGATACCTGAAAACATATCACACTTTTCATCATAGTGCTTTTACCAATGCATAAAATGCATGGAGAAGTCATTTCGAATGACTGGTCCTCAGTGTTGTGAGAACGATTACTGGTTAAAATTTTTGGTGGTTTCTTGTTCAGTCCATAGGCCTACATCATGTGGCAAACCGGTGAGCATGTGGCTCTATTAGTATAGGAGATACCTGAAAACATCACACTTTTCATCATAGTGCTTTTACCAATGCATAAAATGCATGGAGAAGTCATTTCGAATGACTAGTCCTCAGTGTTGTGAGAACGATGACTGGTTAAAATTTTTGGTGGTTTCTTGCTCAGTCCATAGGCCTACATCATGTGGCAAACCGGTGAGCATGTGGCTCTATTAGTATAGGAGATACCTGAAAACATATCACACTTTTCGTCATAGTGCTTTTACCAATGCATAAAATGCATGGAGAAGTCATTTCGAATGACTGGTCCTCAGTGTTGTGAGAACGATGACTGGTTAAAATTTTTGGTGGTTTCTTGTTCAGTCCATAGGCCTACATCATGTGGCAAACCGGTGAGCATGTGGCTCTATTAGTATAGGAGATACCTGAAAACATATCACACTTTTCATCATAGTGCTTTTACCAATGCATAAAATGCATGGAGAAGTCATTTCGAATGACTGGTCCTCAGTGTTGTGAGAACGATGACTGGTTAAAATTTTTGGTGGTTTCTTGTTCAGTCCATAGGCCTACATCATGTGGCAAACCGGTGAGCATGTGGCTCTATTAGTATAGGAGATACCGGAAAACATATCACACTTTTCATCATAGTGCTTTTACCAATGCATAAAATGCATGGAGAAGTCATTTCGAATGACTGGTCCTCAGTGTTGTGAGAACGATGACTGGTTAAAATTTTTGGTGGTTTCTTGTTCAGTCCATAGGCCTACAGCATGTGGCAAACCGGTGAGCATGTGGCTCTATTAGTATAGGAGATACCTGAAAACATATCACACTTTTCATCATAGTGCTTTTACCAATGCATAAAATGCA
This sequence comes from Ranitomeya imitator, assembly GCF_032444005.1. Classification (NCBI taxonomy): domain Eukaryota; kingdom Metazoa; phylum Chordata; class Amphibia; order Anura; family Dendrobatidae; genus Ranitomeya; species Ranitomeya imitator. The sequence goes on from NW_027193791.1 coordinate 320,605, forward strand.
TGGAGAAGTCATTTCGAATGACTGGTCCTCAGTGTTGTGAGAACGATGACTGGTTAAAATGTTTGGTGGTTTCTTGTTCAGTCCATAGGCCTACATCATGTGGCAAACCGGTGAGCATGTGGCTCTATTAGTATAGGAGATACCTGAAAACATATCACACTTTTCATCATAGTGCTTTTACCAATGCATAAAATGCATGGAGAAGTCATTTCGAATGACTGGTCCTCAGTGTTGTGAGAACGATGACTGGTTAAAATTTTTGGTGGTTTCTTGTTCAGTCCATAGGCCTACATCATGTGGCAAACCGGTGAGCATGTGGCTCTATTAGTATAGGAGATACCTGAAAACATATCACACTTTTCATCATAGTGCTTTTACCAATGCATAAAATGCATGGAGAAGTCATTTCGAATGACTGGTCCTCAGTGTTGTGAGAACGATGACTGGTTAAAATTTTTGGTGGTTTCTTGTTCAGTCCATAGGCCTACAGCATGTGGCAAACCGGTGAGCATGTGGCTCTATTAGTATAGGAGATACCTGAAAACATATCACACTTTTCATCATAGTGCTTTTACCAATGCATAAAATGCATGGAGAAGTCATTTCGAATGACTGGTCCTCAGTGTTGTGAGAACGATGACTGGTTAAAATTTTTGGTGGTTTCTTGTTCAGTCCATAGGCCTACAGCATGTGGCAAACCGGTGAGCATGTGGCTCTATTAGTATAGGAGATACCTGAAAACATATCACACTTTTCATCATAGTGCTTTTACCAATGCATAAAATGCATGGAGAAGTCATTTCGAATGACTGGTCCTCAGTGTTGTGAGAACAATGACTGGTTAAAATTTTTGGTGGTTTCTTGTTCAGTCCATAGGCCTACATCATGTGGCAAACCGGTGAGCATGTGGCTCTATTAGTATAGGAGATACCTGAAAACATATCACACTTTTCATCATAGTGCTTTTACCAATGCATAAAATGCATGGAGAAGTCATTTCGAATGACTGGTCCTCAGTGTTGTGAGAACGATGACTGGTTAAAATTTTTGGTGGTTTCTTGTTCAGTCCATAGGCCTACATCATGTGGCAAACCGGTGAGCATGTGGCTCTATTAGTATAGGAGATACCTGAAAACATATCACACTTTTCATCATAGTGCTTTTACCAATGCATAAAATGCATGGAGAAGTCATTTCGAATGACTGGTCCTCAGTGTTGTGAGAACGATGACTGGTTAAAATTTTTGGTAGTTTCTTGTTCAGTCCATCGGCCTACATCATGTGGCAAACCGGTGAGCATGTTGCTCTATTAGTATAGGAGATACCTGAAAACATATCACACTTTTCATCATAGTGCTTTTACCAATGCATAAAATGCATGGAGAAGTCATTTCGAATGACTGGTCCTCAGTGTTGTGAGAACGATGACTGGTTAAAATTTTTGGTGGTTTCTTGTTCAGTCCATAGGCCTACATCATGTGGCAAACCGGTGAGCATGTGGCTCTATTAGTATAGGAGATACCTGAAAACATATCACACTTTTCATCATAGTGCTTTTACCAATGCATAAAATGCATGGAGAAGTCATTTCGAATGACTGGTCCTCAGTGTTGTGAGAACGATGACTGGTTAAAATTTTTGGTGGTTTCTTGTTCAGTCCATAGGCCTACAGCATGTGGCAAACCGGTGAGCATGTGGCTCTATTAGTATAGGAGATACCTGAAAACATATCACACTTTTCATCATAGTGCTTTTACCAATGCATAAAATGCATGGAGAAGTCATTTCGAATGACTGGTCCTCAGTGTTGTGAGAACGATGACTGGTTAAAATTTTTGGTGGTTTCTTGTTCAGTCCATAGGCCTACATCATGTGGCAAACCGGTGAGCATGTGGCTCTATTAGTATAGGAGATACCTGAAAACATATCACACTTTTCATCATAGTGCTTTTACCAATGCATAAAATGCATGGAGAAGTCATTTCGAATGACTGGTCCTCAGTGTTGTGAGAACGATGACTGGTTAAAATTTTTGGTGGTTTCTTGTTCAGTCCATAGGCCTACATCATGTGGCAAACCGGTGAGCATGTGGCTCTATTAGTATAGGAGATACCTGAAAACATATCACACTTTTCATCATAGTGCTTTTACCAATGCATAAAATGCATGGAGAAGTCATTTCGAATGACTGGTCCTCAGTGTTGTGAGAACGATGACTGGTTAAAATTTTTGGTGGTTTCTTGTTCAGTCCATAGGCCTACAGCATGTGGCAAACCGGTGAGCATGTGGCTCTATTAGTATAGGAGATACCTGAAAACATATCACACTTTTCATCATAGTGCTTTTACCAATGCATAAAATGCATGGAGAAGTCATTTCGAATGACTGGTCCTCAGTGTTGTGAGAACGATGACTGGTTAAAATTTTTGGTGGTTTCTTGTTCAGTCCATAGGCCTACATCATGTGGCAAACCGGTGAGCATGTGGCTCTATTAGTATAGGAGATACCTGAAAACATATCACACTTTTCATCATAGTGCTTTTACCAATGCATAAAATGCATGGAGAAGTCATTTCGAATGACTGGTCCTCAGTGTTGTGAGAACGATGACTGGTTAAAATTTTTGGTGGTTTCTTGTTCAGTCCATAGGCCTACATCATGTGGCAAACCGGTGAGCATGTGGCTCTATTAGTATAGGAGATACCTGAAAACATATCACACTTTTCATCATAGTGCTTTTACCAATGCATAAAATGCATGGAGAAGTCATTTCGAATGACTGGTCCTCAGTGTTGTGAGAACGATTACTGGTTAAAATTTTTGGTGGTTTCTTGTTCAGTCCATAGGCCTACATCATGTGGCAAACCGGTGAGCATGTGGCTCTATTAGTATAGGAGATACCTGAAAACATCACACTTTTCATCATAGTGCTTTTACCAATGCATAAAATGCATGGAGAAGTCATTTCGAATGACTAGTCCTCAGTGTTGTGAGAACGATGACTGGTTAAAATTTTTGGTGGTTTCTTGCTCAGTCCATAGGCCTACATCATGTGGCAAACCGGTGAGCATGTGGCTCTATTAGTATAGGAGATACCTGAAAACATATCACACTTTTCGTCATAGTGCTTTTACCAATGCATAAAATGCATGGAGAAGTCATTTCGAATGACTGGTCCTCAGTGTTGTGAGAACGATGACTGGTTAAAATTTTTGGTGGTTTCTTGTTCAGTCCATAGGCCTACATCATGTGGCAAACCGGTGAGCATGTGGCTCTATTAGTATAGGAGATACCTGAAAACATATCACACTTTTCATCATAGTGCTTTTACCAATGCATAAAATGCATGGAGAAGTCATTTCGAATGACTGGTCCTCAGTGTTGTGAGAACGATGACTGGTTAAAATTTTTGGTGGTTTCTTGTTCAGTCCATAGGCCAACAGCGTGTGGCAAAACGGTGAGCATGTGGCTCTATTAGTATAGGAGATACCTGAAAACATATCACACTTTTCATCATAGTGCTTTTACCAATGCATAAAATGCTTGGAGAAGTCATTTCGAATGACTGGTCCTCAGTGTTGTGAGAACGATGACTGGTTAAAATTTTTGGTGGTTTCTTGTTCAGTCCATAGGCCTTCATCATGTGGCAAACCGGTGAGCATGTGGCACTATTAGTATAGGAGATACCTGAAAACATATCACACTTTTCATCATAGTGCATTTACCAATGCATAAAATGCATGGAGAAGTCATTTCGAATGACTGGTCCTCAGTGTTGTGAGAACGATGACTGGTTAAAATTTTTGGTGGTTTCTTGTTCAGTCCATAGGCCTACATCATGTGGCAAACCGGTGAGCATGTGGCTCTATTAGTATAGGAGATACCTGAAAACATATCACACTTTTCATCATAGTGCTTTTACCAATGCATAAAATGCATGGAGAAGTCATTTCGAATGACTGGTCCTCAGTGTTGTGAGAACGATGACTGGTTAAAATTTTTGGTGGTTTCTTGTTCAGTCCATAGGCCTACATCATGTGGCAAACCGGTGAGCATGTGGCTCTATTAGTATAGGAGATACCTGAAAACATATCACACTTTTCATCATAGTGCTTTTACCAATGCATAAAATGCATGGAGAAGTCATTTCGAATGACTGGTCCTCAGTGTTGTGAGAACGATGACTGGTTAAAATTTTTGGTGGTTTCTTGTTCAGTCCATAGGCCTACATCATGTGGCAAACCGGTGAGCATGTGGCTCTATTAGTATAGGAGATACCTGAAAACATCTCACACTTTTCATCATAGTGCTTTTACCAATGCATAAATTGCATGGAGAAGTCATTTCGAATGACTGGTCCTCAGTGTTGTGAGAACGATGACTGGTTAAAATTTTTGGTGGTTTCTTGTTCAGTCCATAGGCCTACATCATAATTTTAACCAGTCATCATTCTCACAACACTGAGGATCAGTCATTCGAAATGACTTCTCCATGCATTTTATGCATTGGTAAAAGCACTATGATGAAAAGTGTGATATGTTTTCAGGTGTCTCCTATACTAATAGAGCCACATGCTCACCGGTTTGCCACACGCTGTAGGCCTATGGACTGAACAAGAAACCACCAAAAATTTTAACCAGTCATCGTTCTCACAACACTGAGGACCAGTCATTCGAAATGACTTCTCCATGCATTTTATGCATTGGTAAAAGCACTATGATGAAAAGTGTGATATGTTTTCAGGTATCTCCTATACTAATAGAGCCACATGCTCACCGGTTTGCCACATGATGTAGGCCTATGGACTGAACAAGAAACCACCAAAAATTTTAACCAGTCATCGTTCTCACAACACTGAGGACCAGTCATTCGAAATGACTTCTCCATGCATTTTATGCATTGGTAAAAGCACTATGATGAAAAGTGTGATATGTTTTCAGGTATCTCCTATACTAATAGAGCCACATGCTCACCAGTTTGCCACATGATGTAGGCCTATGGACTGAACAAGAAACCACCAAAAATTTTAACCAGTCATCGTTCTCACAACACTGAGGACCAGTCATTCGAAATGACTTCTCCATGCATTTTATGCATTGGTAAAAGCACTATGATGAAAAGTGTGAGATGTTTTCAGGTATCTCCTATACTAATAGAGCCACATGCTCACCGGTTTGCCACATGATGTAGGCCTATGGACTGAACAAGAAACCACCAAAAATTTTAACCAGTCATCGTTCTCACAACACTGAGGACCAGTCATTCGAAATGACTTCTCCATGCATTTTATGCATTGGTAAAAGCACTATGATGAAAAGTGTGATATGTTTTCAGGTATCTCCTATACTAATAGAGCCACATGCTCACCGGTTTGCCACATGATGTAGGCCTATGGACTGAACAAGAAACCACCAAAAATTTTAACCAGTCATCGTTCTCACAACACTGAGGACAAGTCATTCGAAATGACTTCTCCATGCATTTTATGCATTGGTAAAAGCACTATGATGAAAAGTGTGATATGTTTTCAGGTATCTCCTATACTAATAGAGCCACATGCTCACCGGTTTGCCACACGATGTAGGCCTATGGACTGAACAAGAAACCACCAAAAATTTTAACCAGTCATTGTTCTCACAACACTGAGGACCAGTCATTCGAAATGACTTCTCCATGCATTTTATGCATTGGTAAAAGCACTATGATGAAAAGTGTGATATGTTTTCAGGTATCTCCTATACTAATAGAGCCACATGCTCACCGGTTTGCCACATGATGTAGGCCTATGGACTGAACAAGAAACCACCAAAAATTTTAACCAGTCATCGTTCTCACAACACTGAGGACCAGTCATTCGAAATGACTTCTCCATGCATTTTATGCATTGGTAAAAGCACTATGATGAAAAGTGTGATATGTTTTCAGGTATCTCCTATACTAATAGAGCCACATGCTCACCGGTTTGCCACACGCTGTAGGCCTATGGACTGAACAAGAAACCACCAAAAATTTTAACCAGTCATCGTTCTCACAACACTGAGGACCAGTCATTCGAAATGACTTCTCCATGCATTTTATGCATTGGTAAAAGCACTATGATGAAAAGTGTGATATGTTTTCAGGTATCTCCTATACTAATAGAGTCACATGCTCACCTGTTTGCCACATGATGTAGGCCTATGGACTGAACAAGAAACCACCAAAAATTTTAACCAGTCATCGTTCTCACAACACTGAGGACCAGTCATTCGAAATGACTTCTCCATGCATTTTATGCATTGGTAAAAGCACTATGATGAAAAGTGTGATATGTTTTCACGTATCTCCTATACTAATAGAGCCACATGCTCACCGGTTTGCCACATGATGTAGGCCTATGGACTGAACAAGAAACCACCAAAAATTTTAACCAGTCATCGTTCTCACAACACTGAGGACCAGTCATTCGAAATGACTTCTCCATGCATTTTATGCATTGGTAAAAGCACTATGATGAAAAGTGTGATATGTTTTCAGGTATCTCCTATACTAATAGAGCCACATGCTCACCTGTTTGCCACATGATGTAGGCCTATGGACTGAACAAGAAACCACCAAAAATTTTAACCAGTCATCGTTCTCACAACACTGAGGACCAGTCATTCGAAATGACTTCTCCATGCATTTTATGCATTGGTAAAAGCACTATGATGAAAAGTGTGATATGTTTTCAGGTATCTCCTATACTAATAGAGCCACATGCTCACCTGTTTGCCACATGATGTAGGCCTATGGACTGAACAAGAAACCACCAAAAATTTTAACCAGTCATCGTTCTCACAACACTGAGGACCAGTCATTCGAAATGACTTCTCCATGCATTTTATGCATTGGTAAAAGCACTATGATGAAAAGTGTGATATGTTTTCAGGTATCTCCTTTACTAATAGAGCCACATGCTCACCGGTTTGCCACATGATGTAGGCCTATGGACTGAACAAGAAACCACCAAAAATTTTAACCAGTCATCGTTCTCACAACACTGAGGACCAGTCATTCGAAATGACTTCTCCATGCATTTTATGCATTGGTAAAAGCACTATGATGAAAAGTGTGATATGTTTTCAGGTATCTCCTATACTAATAGAGCCACATGCTCACCGGTTTGCCACATGATGTAGGCCTATGGACTGAACAAGAAACCACCAAAAATTTTAACCAGTCATCGTTCTCACAACACTGAGGACCAGTCATTCGAAATGACTTCTCCATGCATTTTATGCATTGGTAAAAGCACTATGATGAAAAGTGTGATATGTTTTCAGGTATCTCCTATACTAATAGAGCCACATGCTCACCGGTTTGCCACATGATGTAGGCCTATGGACTGAACAAGAAACCACCAAAAATTTTAACCAGTCATCGTTCTCACAACACTGAGGACCAGTCATTCGAAATGACTTCTCCATGCATTTTATGCATTGGTAAAAGCACTATGATGAAAAGTGTGATATGTTTTCAGGTATCTCCTATACTAATAGAGCCACATGCTCACCGGTTTGCCACATGATGTAGGCCTATGGACTGAACAAGAAGCCACCAAAAATTTTAACCAGTCATCGTTCTCACAACACTGATGACCAGTCATTCGAAATGACTTCTCCATGCATTTTATGCATTGGTAAAAGCACTATGATGAAAAGTGTGATGTTTTCAGGTATCTCCTATACTAATAGAGCCACATGCTCACCGGTTTGCCACATGATGTAGGCCTATGGACTGAACAAGAAGACACCAAAAATTTTAACCAGTCATCGTTCTCACAATACTGAGGACCAGTCATTCGAAATGACTTCTCCATGCATTTTATGCATTGGTAAAAGCACTATGATGAAAAGTGTGATATGTTTTCAGGTATCTCCTATACTAATAGAGCCACATGCTCACCGGTTTGCCACATGATGTAGGCCTATGGACTGAACAAGAAACCACCAAAAATTTTAACCAGTCATCGTTCTCACAACACTGAGGACCAGTCATTCGAAATGACTTCTCCATGCATTTTATGCATTGGTAAAAGCACTATGATGAAAAGTGTGATATGTTTTCAGGTATCTCCTATACTAATAGAGCCACATGCTCACCGGTTTGCCACATGATGTAGGCCTATGGACTGAACAAGAAGCCACCAAAAATTTTAACCAGTCATCGTTCTCACAACACTGATGACCAGTCATTCGAAATGACTTCTCCATGCATTTTATGCATTGGTAAAAGCACTATGATGAAAAGTGTGATATGTTTTCAGGTATCTCCTATACTAATAGAGCCACATGCTCACCGGTTTGCCACATGATGTAGGCCTATGGACTGAACAAGAAACCACCAAAAATTTTAACCAGTCATCGTTCTCACAACACTGAGGACCAGTCATTCGAAATGACTTCTCCATGCATTTTATGCATTGGTAAAAGCACTATGATGAAAAGTGTGATATGTTTTCAGGTATCTCCTATACTAATAGAGCCACATGCTCACCGGTTTGCCACATGATGTAGGCCTATGGACTGAACAAGAAACCACCAAAAATTTTAACCAGTCATCGTTCTCACAACACTGAGGACCAGTCATTCGAAATGACTTCTCCATGCATTTTATGCATTGGTAAAAGCACTATGATGAAAAGTGTGATATGTTTTCAGGTATCTCCTATACTAATAGAGCCACATGCTCACCGGTTTGCCACATGATGTAGGCCTATGGACTGAACAAGAAACCACCAAAAATTTTAACCAGTCATCGTTCTCACAACACTGAGGACCAGTCATTCGAAATGACTTCTCCATGCATTTTATGCATTGGTAAAAGCACTATGATGAAAAGTGTGATATGTTTTCAGGTATCTCCTATACTAATAGAGCCACATGCTCACCGGTTTGCCACATGATGTAGGCCTATGGACTGAACAAGAAACCACCAAAAATTTTAACCAGTCATCGTTCTCACAACACTGAGGACCAGTCATTCGAAATGACTTCTCCATGCATTTTATGCATTGGTAAAAGCACTATGATGAAAAGTGTGATATGTTTTCAGGTATCTCCTATACTAATAGAGCCACATGCTCACCGGTTTGCCACATGATGTAGGCCTATGGACTGAACAAGAAGACACCAAAAATTTTAACCAGTCATCGTTCTCACAATACTGAGGACCAGTCATTCGAAATGACTTCTCCATGCATTTTATGCATTGGTAAAAGCACTATGATGAAAAGTGTGATATGTTTTCAGGTATCTCCTATACTAATAGAGCCACATGCTCACCGGCTTGCCACATGATGTAGGCCTATGGACTGAACAAGAAACCACCAAAAATTTTAACCAGTCATCGTTCTCACAACACTGAGGACCAGTCATTCGAAATGACTTCTCCATGCATTTTATGCATTGGTAAAAGCACTATGATGAAAAGTGTGATATGTTTTCAGGTATCTCCTATACTAATAGAGCCACATGCTCACCGGTTTGCCACATGATGTAGGCCTATGGACTGAACAAGAAGCCACCAAAAATTTTAACCAGTCATCGTTCTCACAACACTGAGGACCAGTCATTCGAAATGACTTCTCCATGCATTTTATGCATTGGTAAAAGCACTATGATGAAAAGTGTGATATGTTTTCAGGTATCTCCTATACTAATAGAGCCACATGCTCACCGGTTTGCCACATGATGTAGGCCTATGGACTGAACAAGAAACCACCAAAAATTTTAACCAGTCATCGTTCTCACAACACTGAGGACCAGTCATTCGAAATGACTTCTCCATGCATTTTATGCATTGGTAAAAGCACTATGATGAAAAGTGTGATATGTTTTCAGGTATCTCCTATACTAATAGAGCCACATGCTCACCGGTTTGCCACATGATGTAGGCCTATGGACTGAACAAGAAACCACCAAAAATTTTAACCAGTCATCGTTCTCACAACACTGAGGACCAGACATTCGAAATGACTTCTCCATGCATTTTATGCATTGGTAAAAGCACTATGATGAAAAGTGTGATATGTTTTCAGGTATCTCCTATACTGATAGAGCCACATGCTCACCGGTTTGCCACATGATGTAGGCCTATGGACTGAACAAGAAACCACCAAGAATTTTAACCAGTCATCGTTCTCACAACACTGAGGACCAGTCATTCGAAATGACTTCTCCATGCATTTTATGCATTGGTAAAAGCACTATGATGAAAAGTGTGATATGTTTTCAGGTATCTCCTATACTAATAGAGCCACATGCTCACCGGTTTGCCACATGATGTAGGCCTATGGACTGAACAAGAAACCACCAAAAATTTTAACCAGTCATCGTTCTCACAACACTGAGGACCAGTCATTCGAAATGACTTCTCCATGCATTTTATGCATTGGTAAAAGCACTATGATGAAAAGTGTGATATGTTTTCAGGTATCTCCTATACTAATAGAGCCACATGCTCACCGGTTTGCCACATGATGTAGGCCTATGGACTGAACAAGAAGCCACCAAAAATTTTAACCAGTCATCGTTCTCACAACATTGAGGACCAGTCATTCGAAATGACTTCTCCATGCATTTTATGCATTGGTAAAAGCACTATGATGAAAAGTGTGATATGTTTTCAGGTATCTCCTATACTAATAGAGCCACATGCTCACCGGTTTGCCACATGATGTAGGCCTATGGACTGAACAAGAAACCACCAAAAATTTTAACCAGTCATCGTTCTCACAACACTGAGGACCAGTCATTCGAAATGACTTCTCCATGCATTTTATGCATTGGTAAAAGCACTATGATGAAAAGTGTGATATGTTTTCAGGTATCTCCTATACTAATAGAGCCACATGCTCACCGGTTTGCCACATGATGTAGGCCTATGGACTGAACAAGAAACCACCAAAAATTTTAACCAGTCATCGTTCTCACAACACTGAGGACCAGACATTCGAAATGACTTCTCCATGCATTTTATGCATTGGTAAAAGCACTATGATGAAAAGTGTGATATGTTTTCAGGTATCTCCTATACTGATAGAGCCACATGCTCACCGGTTTGCCACATGATGTAGGCCTATGGACTGAACAAGAAACCACCAAAAATTTTAACCAGTCATCGTTCTCACAACACTGAGGACCAGTCATTCGAAATGACTTCTCCATGCATTTTATGCATTGGTAAAAGCACTATGATGAAAAGTGTGATATGTTTTCAGGTATCTCCTATACTAATAGAGCCACATGCTCACCGGTTTGCCACATGATGTAGGCCTATGGACTGAACAAGAAACCACCAAAAATTTTAACCAGTCATCGTTCTCACAACACTGAGGACCAGTCATTCGAAATGACTTTTCCATGCATTTTATGCATTGGTAAAAGCACTATGATGAAAAGTGTGATATGTTTTCAGGTATCTCCTATACTAATAGAGCCACATGCTCACCGGTTTGCCACATGATGTAGGCCTATGGACTGAACAAGAAACCACCAAAAATTTTAACCAGTCATCGTTCTCACAACACTGAGGACCAGTCATTCGAAATGACTTCTCCATGCATTTTATGCATTGGTAAAAGCACTATGATGAAAAGTGTGATATGTTTTCAGGTATCTCCTATACTAATAGAGCCACATGCTCACCGGTTTGCCACATGATGTAGGCCTATGGACTGAACAAGAAACCACCAAAAATTTTAACCAGTCATCGTTCTCACAACACTGAGGACCAGTCATTCGAAATGACTTCTCCATGCATTTTATGCATTGGTAAAAGCACTATGATGAAAAGTGTGATATGTTTTCAGGTATCTCCTATACTAATAGAGCCACATGCTCACCGGTTTGCCACATGATGTAGGCCTATGGACTGAACAAGAAACCACCAAAAATTTTAACCAGTCATCGTTCTCACAACACTGAGGACCAGTCATTCGAAATGACTTCTCCATGCATTTTATGCATTGGTAAAAGCACTATGATGAAAAGTGTGATATGTTTTCAGGTATCTCCTATACTAATAGAGCCACATGCTCACCGGTTTGCCACATGATGTAGGCCTATGGACTGAACAAGAAACCACCAAAAATTTTAACCAGTCATCGTTCTCACAACACTGAGGACCAGTCATTCAAAATGACTTCTCCATGCATTTTATGCATTGGTAAAAGCACTATGATGAAAAGTGTGATATGTTTTCAGGTATCTCCTATACTAATAGAGCCACATGCTCACCGGTTTGCCACATGATGTAGGCCTATGGACTGAACAAGAAACCACCAAAAATTTTAACCAGTCATCGTTCTCACAACACTGAGGACCAGTCATTCGAAATGACTTCTCCATGCATTTTATGCATTGGTAAAAGCACTATGATGAAAAGTGTGATATGTTTTCAGGTATCTCCTATACTAATAGAGCCACATGCTCACCGGTTTGCCACATGATGTAGGCCTATGGACTGAACAAGAAACCACCAAAAATTTTAACCAGTCATCGTTCTCACAACACTGAGGACCAGTCATTCGAAATGACTTCTCCATGCATTTTATGCATTGGTAAAAGCACTATGATGAAAAGTGTGATATGTTTTCAGGTATCTCCTATACTAATAGAGCCACATGCTCACCGGTTTGCCACATGATGTAGGCCTATGGACTGAACAAGAAACCACCAAAAATTTTAACCAGTCATCGTTCTCACAACACTGAGGACCAGTCATTCGAAATTACTTCTCCATGCATTTTATGCATTGGTAAAAGCACTATGATGAAAAGTGTGATATGTTTTCAGGTATCTCCTATACTGATAGAGCCACATGCTCACCGGTTTGCCACATGATGTAGGCCTATGGACTGAACAAGAAACCACCAAAAATTTTAACCAGTCATCGTTCTCACAACACTGAGGACCAGTCATTCGAAATGACTTCTCCATGCATTTTATGCATTGGTAAAAGCACTATGATGAAAAGTGTGATATGTTTTCAGGTATCTCCTATACTAATAGAGCCACATGCTCATCGGTTTGCCACATGATGTAGGCCTATGGACTGAACAAGAAACCACCAAAAATTTTAACCAGTCATCGTTCTCACAACACTGAGGACCAGTCATTCGAAATGACTTCTCCATGCATTTTATGCATTGGTATAAGCACTATGATGAAAAGTGTGATATGTTTTCAGGTATCTCCTATACTAATAGAGCCACATGCTCACCGGTTTGCCACATGATGTAGGCCTATGGACTGAACAAGAAACCACCAAAAATTTTAACCAGTCATCGTTCTCACAACACTGAGGACTAGTCATTCGAAATGACTTCTCCATGCATTTTATGCATTGGTAAAAGCACTATGATGAAAAGTGTGATATGTTTTCAGGTATCTCCTATACTAATAGAGCCACATGCTCACCGGTTTGCCACATGATGTAGGCCTATGGACTGAACAAGAAACCACCAAAAATTTTAACCAGTCATCGTTCTCACAACACTGAGGACCAGTCATTCGAAATGACTTCTCCATGCATTTTATGCATTGGTAAAAGCACTATGATGAAAAGTGTGATATGTTTTCAGGTATCTCCTATACTAATAGAGCCACATGCTCACCGGTTTGCCACATGATGTAGGCCTATGGACTGAACAAGAAGCCACCAAAAATTTTAACCAGTCATCGTTCTCACAACACTGAGGACCAGTCATTCGAAATGACTTCTCCATGCATTTTATGCATTGGTAAAAGCACTATGATGAAAAGTGTGATATGTTTTCAGGTATCTCCTATTCTAATAGAGCCACATGCTCACCGGTTTGCCACATGATGTAGGCCTATGGACTGAACAAGAAACCACCAAAAATTTTAACCAGTCATCGTTCTCACAACACTGAGGACCAGTCATTCGAAATGACTTCTCCATGCATTTTATGCATTGGTAAAAGCACTATGATGAAAAGTGTGATATGTTTTCAGGTATCTCCTATACTAATAGAGCCACATGCTCACCGGTTTGCCACATGATGTAGGCCTATGGACTGAACAAGAAACCACCAAAAATTTTAACCAGTCATCGTTCTCACAACACTGAGGACCAGTCATTCGAAATGACTTCTCCATGCATTTTATGCATTGGTAAAAGCACTATGATGAAAAGTGTGATATGTTTTCAGGTATCTCCTATACTAATAGAGCCACATGCTCACCGGTTTGCCACATGATGTAGGCCTATGGACTGAACAAGAAACCACCAAAAATTTTAACCAGTCATCGTTCTCACAACACTGAGGACCAGTCATTCGAAATGACTTCTCCATGCATTTTATGCATTGGTAAAAGCACTATGATGAAAAGTGTGATATGTTTTCAGGTATCGCCTATACTAATAGAGCCACATGCTCACCGGTTTGCCACATGATGTAGGCCTATGGACTTAACAAGAAACCACCAAAAATTTTAACCAGTCATCGTTCTCACAACACTGAGGACCAGTCATTCGAAATGACTTCTCCATGCATTTTATGCATTGGTAAAAGCACTATGATGAAAAGTGTGATATGTTTTCAGGTATCTCCTATACTAATAGAGCCACATGCTCACCGGTTTGCCACATGATGTAGGCCTATGGACTGAACAAGAAGACACCAAAAATTTTAACCAGTCATCGTTCTCACAATACTGAGGACCAGTCATTCGAAATGACTTCTCCATGCATTTTATGCATTGGTAAAAGCACTATGATGAAAAGTGTGATATGTTTTCAGGTATCTCCTATACTAATAGAGCCACATGCTCACCGGTTTGCCACATGATGTAGGCCTATGGACTGAACAAGAAACCACCAAAAATTTTAACCAGTCATCGTTCTCACAACACTGAGGACCAGTCATTCGAAATGACTTCTCCATGCATTTTATGCATTGGTAAAAGCACTATGATGAAAAGTGTGATATGTTTTCAGGTATCTCCTATACTAATAGAGCCACATGCTCACCGGTTTGCCACATGATGTAGGCCTATGGACTGAACAAGAAACCACCAAAAATTTTAACCAGTCATCGTTCTCACAACACTGAGGACCAGTCATTCGAAATGACTTCTCCATGCATTTTATGCATTGGTAAAAGCACTATGATGAAAAGTGTGATATGTTTTCAGGTATCTCCTATTCTAATAGAGCCACATGCTCACCGGTTTGCCACATGATGTAGGCCTATGGACTGAACAAGAAACCACCAAAAATTTTAACCAGTCATCGTTCTCACAACACTGAGGACCAGTCATTCGAAATGACTTCTCCATGCATTTTATGCATTGGTAAAAGCACTATGATGAAAAGTGTGATATGTTTTCAGGTATCTCCTATACTAATAGAGCCACATGCTCACCGGTTTGCCACATGATGTAGGCCTATGGACTGAACAAGAAACCACCAAAAATTTTAACCAGTCATCGTTCTCACAACACTGAGGACCAGTCATTCGAAATGACTTCTCCATGCATTTTATGCATTGGTAAAAGCACTATGATGAAAAGTGTGATATGTTTTCAGGTATCTCCTATACTAATAGAGCCACATGCTCACCGGTTTGCCACATGATGTAGGCCTATGGACTGAACAAGAAACCACCAAAAATTTTAACCAGTCATCGTTCTCACAACACTGAGGACCAGTCATTCGAAATGACTTCTCCATGCATTTTATGCATTGGTAAAAGCACTATGATGAAAAGTGTGATATGTTTTCAGGTATCGCCTATACTAATAGAGCCACATGCTCACCGGTTTGCCACATGATGTAGGCCTATGGACTGAACAAGAAGCCACCAAAAATTTTAACCAGTCATCGTTCTCACAACACTGAGGACCAGTCATTCGAAATGACTTCTCCATGCATTTTATGCATTGGTAAAAGCACTATGATGAAAAGTGTGATATGTTTTCAGGTATCTCCTATACTAATAGAGCCACATGCTCACCGGTTTGCCACATGATGTAGGCCTATGGACTGAACAAGAAACCACCAAAAATTTTAACCAGTCATCGTTCTCACAACACTGAGGACCAGTCATTCGAAATGACTTCTCCATGCATTTTATGCATTGGTATAAGCACTATGATGAAAAGTGTGATATGTTTTCAGGTATCTCCTATACTAATAGAGCCACATGCTCACCGGTTTGCCACATGATGTAGGCCTATGGACTGAACAAGAAACCACCAAAAATTTTAACCAGTCATCGTTCTCACAACACTGAGGACTAGTCATTCGAAATGACTTCTCCATGCATTTTATGCATTGGTAAAAGCACTATGATGAAAAGTGTGATATGTTTTCAGGTATCTCCTATACTAATAGAGCCACATGCTCACCGGTTTGCCACATGATGTAGGCCTATGGACTGAACAAGAAACCACCAAAAATTTTAACCAGTCATCGTTCTCACAACACTGAGGACCAGTCATTCGAAATGACTTCTCCATGCATTTTATGCATTGGTAAAAGCACTATGATGAAAAGTGTGATATGTTTTCAGGTATCTCCTATACTAATAGAGCCACATGCTCACCGGTTTGCCACATGATGTAGGCCTATGGACTGAACAAGAAACCACCAAAAATTTTAACCAGTCATCGTTCTCACAACACTGAGGACCAGTCATTCGAAATGACTTCTCCATGCATTTTATGCATTGGTAAAAGCACTATGATGAAAAGTGTGATATGTTTTCAGGTATCTCCTATACTAACAGAGCCACATGCTCACCGGTTTGCCACATGATGTAGGCCTATGGACTTAACAAGAAACCACCAAAAATTTTAACCAGTCATCGTTCTCACAACACTGAGGACCAGTCATTCGAAATGACTTCTCCATGCATTTTATGCATTGGTAAAAGCACTATGATGAAAAGTGTGATATGTTTTCAGGTATCTCCTATACTAATAGAGCCACATGCTCACCGGTTTGCCACATGATGTAGGCCTATGGACTGAACAAGAAGACACCAAAAATTTTAACCAGTCATCGTTCTCACAATACTGAGGACCAGTCATTCGAAATGACTTCTCCATGCATTTTATGCATTGGTAAAAGCACTATGATGAAAAGTGTGATATGTTTTCAGGTATCTCCTATACTAATAGAGCCACATGCTCACCGGTTTGCCACATGATGTAGGCCTATGGACTGAACAAGAAACCACCAAAAATTTTAACCAGTCATCGTTCTCACAACACTGAGGACCAGTCATTCGAAATGACTTCTCCATGCATTTTATGCATTGGTAAAAGCACTATGATGAAAAGTGTGATATGTTTTCAGGTATCGCCTATACTAATAGAGCCACATGCTCACCGGTTTGCCACATGATGTAGGCCTATGGACTGAACAAGAAGCCACCAAAAATTTTAACCAGTCATCGTTCTCACAACACTGAGGACCAGTCATTCGAAATGACTTCTCCATGCATTTTATGCATTGGTAAAAGCACTATGATGAAAAGTGTGATATGTTTTCAGGTATCTCCTATACTAATAGAGCCACATGCTCACCGGTTTGCCACATGATGTAGGCCTATGGACTGAACAAGAAACCACCAAAATTTTTAACCAGTCATCGTTCTCACAACACTGAGGACCAGTCATTCGAAATGACTTCT
The DNA here is from genome assembly GCF_032444005.1 of Ranitomeya imitator. Lineage (NCBI taxonomy): Eukaryota > Metazoa > Chordata > Amphibia > Anura > Dendrobatidae > Ranitomeya > Ranitomeya imitator. The sequence continues at coordinate 338,291 of NW_027193791.1, forward strand.
CCATGCATTTTATGCATTGGTAAAAGCACTATGATGAAAAGTGTGATATGTTTTCAGGTATCTCCTATACTAATAGAGCCACATGCTCACCGGTTTGCCACATGATGTAGGCCTATGGACTGAACAAGAAACCACCAAAAATTTTAACCAGTCATCGTTCTCACAACACTGAGGACCAGTCATTCGAAATGACTTCTCCATGCATTTTATGCATTGGTAAAAGCACTATGATGAAAAGTGTGATATGTTTTCAGGTATCTCCTATACTAATAGAGCCACATGCTCACCGGTTTGCCACATGATGTAGGCCTATGGACTGAACAAGAAACCACCAAAAATTTTAACCAGTCATCGTTCTCACAACACTGAGGACCAGTCATTCGAAATGACTTCTCCATGCATTTTATGCATTGGTAAAAGCACTATGATGAAAAGTGTGATATGTTTTCAGGTATCTCCTATACTAATAGAGCCACATGCTCACCGGTTTGCCACATGATGTAGGCCTATGGACTGAACAAGAAACCACCAAAAATTTTAACCAGTCATCGTTCTCACAACACTGAGGACCAGTCATTCGAAATGACTTCTCCATGCATTTTATGCATTGGTAAAAGCACTATGATGAAAAGTGTGATATGTTTTCAGTTATCTCCTATTCTAATAGAGCCACATGCTCACCGGTTTGCCACATGATGTAGGCCTATGGACTGAACAAGAAACCACCAAAAATTTTAACCAGTCATCGTTCTCACAACACTGAGGACCAGTCATTCGAAATGACTTCTCCATGCATTTTATGCATTGGTAAAAGCACTATGATGAAAAGTGTGATATGTTTTCAGGTATCTCCTATACTAATAGAGCCACATGCTCACCGGTTTGCCACATGATGTAGGCCTATGGACTGAACAAGAAACCACCAAAAATTTTAACCAGTCATCGTTCTCACAACACTGAGGACCAGTCATTCGAAATGACTTCTCCATGCATTTTATGCATTGGTAAAAGCACTATGATGAAAAGTGTGATATGTTTTCAGGTATCTCCTATACTAATAGAGCCACATGCTCACCGGTTTGCCACATGATGTAGGCCTATGGACTGAACAAGAAACCACCAAAAATTTTAACCAGTCATCGTTCTCACAACACTGAGGACCAGTCATTCGAAATGACTTCTCCATGCATTTTATGCATTGGTAAAAGCACTATGATGAAAAGTGTGATATGTTTTCAGGTATCTCCTATACTAATAGAGCCACATGCTCACCGGTTTGCCACATGATGTAGGCCTATGGACTGAACAAGAAACCACCAAAAATTTTAACCAGTCATCGTTCTCACAACACTGAGGACCAGTCATTCGAAATGACTTCTCCATGCATTTTATGCATTGGTAAAAGCACTATGATGAAAAGTGTGATATGTTTTCAGGTATCTCCTATACTAATAGAGCCACATGCTCACCGGTTTGCCACATGATGTAGGCCTATGGACTGAACAAGAAACCACCAAAAATTTTAACCAGTCATCGTTCTCACAACACTGAGGACCAGTCATTCGAAATGATTTCTCCATGCATTTTATGCATTGGTAAAAGCACTATGATGAAAAGTGTGATATGTTTTCAGGTATCTCCTATACTAATAGAGCCACATGCTCACCGGTTTGCCACATGATGTAGGCCTATGGACTGAACAAGAAACCACCAAAAATTTTAACCAGTCATCGTTCTCACAACACTGAGGACCAGTCATTCGAAATGACTTCTCCATGCATTTTATGCATTGGTAAAAGCACTATGATGAAAAGTGTGATATGTTTTCAGGTATCTCCTATACTAATAGAGCCACATGCTCACCGGTTTGCCACATGATGTAGGCCTATGGACTGAACAAGAAACCACCAAAAATTTTAACCAGTCATCGTTCTCACAACACTGAGGACCAGTCATTCGAAATGACTTCTCCATGCATTTTATGCATTGGTAAAAGCACTATGATGAAAAGTGTGATATGTTTTCAGGTATCTCCTATACTAATAGAGCCACATGCTCACCGGTTTGCCACATGATGTAGGCCTATGGACTGAACAAGAAACCACCAAAAATTTTAACCAGTCATCGTTCTCACAACACTGAGGACCAGTCATTCGAAATGATTTCTCCATGCATTTTATGCATTGGTAAAAGCACTATGATGAAAAGTGTGATATGTTTTCAGGTATCTCCTATACTAATAGAGCCACATGCTCACCGGTTTGCCACATGATGTAGGCCTATGGACTGAACAAGAAACCACCAAAAATTTTAACCAGTCATCGTTCTCACAACACTGAGGACCAGTCATTCGAAATGACTTCTCCATGCATTTTATGCATTGGTAAAAGCACTATGATGAAAAGTGTGATATGTTTTCAGGTATCTCCTATACTAATAGAGCCACATGCTCACCGGTTTGCCACATGATGTAGGCCTATGGACTGAACAAGAAACCACCAAAAATTTTAACCAGTCATCGTTCTCACAACACTGAGGACCAGTCATTCGAAATGACTTCTCCATGCATTTTATGCATTGGTAAAAGCACTATGATGAAAAGTGTGATATGTTTTCAGGTATCTCCTATACTAATAGAGCCACATGCTCACCGGTTTGCCACATGATGTAGGCCTATGGACTGAACAAGAAACCACCAAAAATTTTAACCAGTCATCGTTCTCACAACACTGAGGACCAGTCATTCGAAATGACTTCTCCATGCATTTTATGCATTGGTAAAAGCACTATGATGAAAAGTGTGATATGTTTTCAGGTATCTCCTATACTAATAGAGCCACATGCTCACCGGTTTGCCACATGATGTAGGCCTATGGACTGAACAAGAAACCACCAAAAATTTTAACCAGTCATCGTTCTCACAACACTGAGGACCAGTCATTCGAAATGACTTCTCCATGCATTTTATGCATTGGTAAAAGCACTATGATGAAAAGTGTGATATGTTTTCAGGTATCTCCTATACTAATAGAGCCACATGCTCACCGGTTTGCCACATGATGTAGGCCTATGGACTGAACAAGAAACCACCAAAAATTTTAACCAGTCATCGTTCTCACAACACTGAGGACCAGTCATTCGAAATGACTTCTCCATGCATTTTATGCATTGGTAAAAGCACTATGATGAAAAGTGTGATATGTTTTCAGGTATCTCCTATACTAATAGAGCCACATGCTCACCGGTTTGCCACATGATGTAGGCCTATGGACTGAACAAGAAACCACCAAAAATTTTAACCAGTCATCGTTCTCACAACACTGAGGACCAGTCATTCGAAATGACTTCTCCATGCATTTTATGCATTGGTAAAAGCACTATGATGAAAAGTGTGATATGTTTTCAGGTATCTCCTATACTAATAGAGCCACATGCTCACCGGTTTGCCACATGATGTAGGCCTATGGACTGAACAAGAAACCACCAAAAATTTTAACCAGTCATCGTTCTCACAACACTGAGGACCAGTCATTCAAAATGACTTCTCCATGTATTTTATGCATTGGTAAAAGCACTATGATGAAAAGTGTGATATGTTTTCAGGTATCTCCTATACTAATAGAGCCACATGCTCACCGGTTTGCCACATGATGTAGGCCTATGGACTGAACAAGAAGCCACCAAAAATTTTAACCAGTCATCGTTCTCACAACACTGAGGACCAGTCATTCGAAATGACTTCTCCATGCATTTTATGCATTGGTAAAAGCACTATGATGAAAAGTGTGATATGTTTTCAGGTATCTCCTATACTAATAGAGCCACATGCTCACCGGTTTGCCACATGATGTAGGCCTATGGACTGAACAAGAAACCACCAAAAATTTTAACCAGTCATCGTTCTCACAACACTGAGGACCAGTCATTCGAAATGACTTCTCCATGCATTTTATGCATTGGTAAAAGCACTATGATGAAAAGTGTGATATGTTTTCAGGTATCTCCTATACTAATAGAGCCACGTGCTCACCGGTTTGCCACATGATGTAGGCCTATGGACTGAACAAGAAACCACCAAAAATTTTAACCAGTCATCGTTCTCACAACACTGAGGACCAGACATTCGAAATGACTTCTCCATGCATTTTATGCATTGGTAAAAGCACTATGATGAAAAGTGTGATATGTTTTCAGGTATCTCCTATACTGATAGAGCCACATGCTCACCGGTTTGCCACATGATGTAGGCCTATGGACTGAACAAGAAACCACCAAAAATTTTAACCAGTCATCGTTCTCACAACACTGAGGACCAGTCATTCGAAATGACTTCTCCATGCATTTTATGCATTGGTAAAAGCACTATGATGAAAAGTGTGATATGTTTTCAGGTATCTCCTATACTAATAGAGCCACATGCTCATCGGTTTGCCACATGATGTAGGCCTATGGACTGAACAAGAAACCACCAAAAATTTTAACCAGTCATCGTTCTCACAACACTGAGGACCAGTCATTCGAAATGACTTCTCCATGCATTTTATGCATTGGTATAAGCACTATGATGAAAAGTGTGATATGTTTTCAGGTATCTCCTATACTAATAGAGCCACATGCTCACCGGTTTGCCACATGATGTAGGCCTATGGACTGAACAAGAAACCACCAAAAATTTTAACCAGTCATCGTTCTCACAACACTGAGGACTAGTCATTCGAAATGACTTCTCCATGCATTTTATGCATTGGTAAAAGCACTATGATGAAAAGTGTGATATGTTTTCAGGTATCTCCTATACTAATAGAGCCACATGCTCACCGGTTTGCCACATGATGTAGGCCTATGGACTGAACAAGAAACCACCAAAAATTTTAACCAGTCATCGTTCTCACAACACTGAGGACCAGTCATTCGAAATGACTTCTCCATGCATTTTATGCATTGGTAAAAGCACTATGATGAAAAGTGTGATATGTTTTCAGGTATCTCCTATACTAATAGAGCCACATGCTCACCGGTTTGCCACATGATGTAGGCCTATGGACTGAACAAGAAGCCACCAAAAATTTTAACCAGTCATCGTTCTCACAACACTGAGGACCAGTCATTCGAAATGACTTCTCCATGCATTTTATGCATTGGTAAAAGCACTATGATGAAAAGTGTGATATGTTTTCAGGTATCTCCTATACTAATAGAGCCACATGCTCACCGGTTTGCCACATGATGTAGGCCTATGGACTGAACAAGAAACCACCAAAAATTTTAACCAGTCATCGTTCTCACAACACTGAGGACCAGTCATTCGAAATGACTTCTCCATGCATTTTATGCATTGGTAAAAGCACTATGATGAAAAGTGTGATATGTTTTCAGGTATCTCCTATACTAATAGAGCCACATGCTCACCGGTTTGCCACATGATGTAGGCCTATGGACTGAACAAGAAGCCACCAAAAATTTTAACCAGTCATCGTTCTCACAACACTGAGGACCAGTCATTCGAAATGACTTCTCCATGCATTTTATGCATTGGTAAAAGCACTATGATGAAAAGTGTGATATGTTTTCAGGTATCTCCTATACTAATAGAGCCACATGCTCACCGGTTTGCCACATGATGTAGGCCTATGGACTGAACAAGAAACCACCAAAAATTTTAACCAGTCATCGTTCTCACAACACTGAGGACCAGTCATTCGAAATGACTTCTCCATGCATTTTATGCATTGGTAAAAGCACTATGATGAAAAGTGTGATATGTTTTCAGGTATCTCCTATACTAATAGAGCCACATGCTCACCGGTTTGCCACATGATGTAGGCCTATGGACTGAACAAGAAACCACCAAAAATTTTAACCAGTCATCGTTCTCACAACACTGAGGACCAGACATTCGAAATGACTTCTCCATGCATTTTATGCATTGGTAAAAGCACTATGATGAAAAGTGTGATATGTTTTCAGGTATCTCCTATACTGATAGAGCCACATGCTCACCGGTTTGCCACATGATGTAGACCTATGGACTGAACAAGAAACCACCAAAAATTTTAACCAGTCATCGTTCTCACAACACTGAGGACCAGTCATTCGAAATGACTTCTCCATGCATTTTATGCATTGGTAAAAGCACTATGATGAAAAGTGTGATATGTTTTCAGGTATCTCCTATACTAATAGAGCCACATGCTCACCGGTTTGCCACATGATGTAGGCCTATGGACTGAACAAGAAACCACCAAAAATTTTAACCAGTCATCGTTCTCACAACACTGAGGACCAGTCATTCGAAATGACTTCTCCATGCATTTTATGCATTGGTAAAAGCACTATGATGAAAAGTGTGATATGTTTTCAGGTATCTCCTATACTAATAGAGCCACATGCTCACCGGTTTGCCACATGATGTAGGCCTATGGACTGAACAAGAAACCACCAAAAATTTTAACCAGTCATCGTTCTCACAACACTGAGGACCAGTCATTCGAAATGACTTCTCCATGCATTTTATGCATTGGTAAAAGCACTATGATGAAAAGTGTGATATGTTTTCAGGTATCTCCTATACTAATAGAGCCACATGCTCACCGGTTTGCCACATGATGTAGGCCTATGGACTGAACAAGAAACCACCAAAAATTTTAACCAGTCATCGTTCTCACAACACTGAGGACCAGTCATTCGAAATGACTTCTCCATGCATTTTATGCATTGGTAAAAGCACTATGATGAAAAGTGTGATATGTTTTCAGGTATCTCCTATACTAATAGAGCCACATGCTCACCGGTTTGCCACATGATGTAGGCCTATGGACTGAACAAGAAACCACCAAAAATTTTAACCAGTCATCGTTCTCACAACACTGAGGACCAGTCATTCGAAATGACTTCTCCATGCATTTTATGCATTGGTAAAAGCACTATGATGAAAAGTGTGATATGTTTTCAGGTATCTCCTATACTAAGAGAGCCACATGCTCACCGGTTTGCCCCATGATGTAGGCCTATGGACTGAACAAGAAACCACCAAAAATTTTAACCAGTCATCGTTCTCACAACACTGAGGACCAGTCATTCGAAATGACTTCTCCATGCATTTTATGCATTGGTAAAAGCACTATGATGAAAAGTGTGATATGTTTTCAGGTATCTCCTATACTAATAGAGCCACATGCTCACCGGTTTGCCCCATGATGTAGGCCTATGGACTGAACAAGAAACCACCAAAAATTTCAACCAGTCATCGTTCTCACAACACTGAGGACCAGTCATTCGAAATGACTTCTCCATGCATTTTATGCATTGGTAAAAGCACTATGATGAAAAGTGTGATATGTTTTCAGGTATCTCCTATACTAATAGAGCCACATGCTCACCGGTTTGCCACATGATGTAGGCCTATGGACTGAACAAGAAACCACCAAAAATTTTAACCAGTCATCGTTCTCACAACACTGAGGACCAGACATTCGAAATGACTTCTCCATGCATTTTATGCATTGGTAAAAGCACTATGATGAAAAGTGTGATATGTTTTCAGGTATCTCCTATACTGATAGAGCCACATGCTCACCGGTTTGCCACATGATGTAGACCTATGGACTGAACAAGAAACCACCAAAAATTTTAACCAGTCATCGTTCTCACAACACTGAGGACCAGTCATTCGAAATGACTTCTCCATGCATTTTATGCATTGGTAAAAGCACTATGATGAAAAGTGTGATATGTTTTCAGGTATCTCCTATACTAATAGAGCCACATGCTCACCGGTTTGCCACATGATGTAGGCCTATGGACTGAACAAGAAACCACCAAAAATTTTAACCAGTCATCGTTCTCACAACACTGAGGACCAGTCATTCGAAATGACTTCTCCATGCATTTTATGCATTGGTAAAAGCACTATGATGAAAAGTGTGATATGTTTTCAGGTATCTCCTATACTAATAGAGCCACATGCTCACCGGTTTGCCACATGATGTAGGCCTATGGACTGAACAAGAAACCACCAAAAATTTTAACCAGTCATCGTTCTCACAACACTGAGGACCAGTCATTCGAAATGACTTCTCCATGCATTTTATGCATTGGTAAAAGCACTATGATGAAAAGTGTGATATGTTTTCAGGTATCTCCTATACTAATAGAGCCACATGCTCACCGGTTTGCCACATGATGTAGGCCTATGGACTAGTGTTGAGCGATACCGTCCGATACTTGAAAGTATCGGTATCGGATAGTATCGGCCGATACCCGAAAAATATCGGATATCGCCGATACCGATATCCGATACCAATACAAGTCAATGGGACATCAAGTATCGGAATGTATCCTCATGGATCCCAGGGTCTGAAGGAGAGGAAACTCTCCTTCAGGCCCTGGGATCCATATTAAAGTGTAAAATAAAGAATTAAAATAAAAAATATTGTTATATTCACCTCTCCGGCGGCCCCTGGACATCAGCGGGAGGATCCGGCGTCCGGCACGGCTTCTTTCTTCAAAATGCGCGCCTTCAGGACCTGTGGAATGACGTCCCGGCTTCTGATTGGTCGCGTGCCGCCCATGTGACCGCCACGCGACCAATCAGAAGCCGCGACGTCATTCCTCAGGTCCTAGAAGGCGCTCATTCTAGGACTTTAGCTGAGGAATGACGTCGCGGCTTCTGATTGGTCGCGTGGCGGTCACATGGGCGGCACGCGACCAATCAGAAGCCGGGACGTCATTCCACAGGTCCTGAAGGCGCGCATTTTGAAGAAAGAAGCCGTGCCGGACGCCGGATCCTCCCGCTGATGTCCAGGGGCCGCCGGAGAGGTGAATATAACAATATTTTTTATTTTAATTCTTTATTTTACACTTCCGATACCGATACCCGATATCACAAAAATATCGGATCTCGGTATCGGAATTCCGATACCGCAAGTATCGGCCGATACCCGATACTTGCGGTATCGGAATGCTCAACACTACTATGGACTGAACAAGAAACCACCAAAAATTTTAACCAGTCATCGTTCTCACAACACTGAGGACCAGTCATTCGAAATGACTTCTCCATGCATTTTATGCATTGGTAAAAGCACTATGATGAAAAGTGTGATATGTTTTCAGGTATCTCCTATACTAAGAGAGCCACATGCTCACCGGTTTGCCCCATGATGTAGGCCTATGGACTGAACAAGAAACCACCAAAAATTTTAACCAGTCATCGTTCTCACAACACTGAGGACCAGTCATTCGAAATGACTTCTCCATGCATTTTATGCATTGGTAAAAGCACTATGATGAAAAGTGTGATATGTTTTCAGGTATCTCCTATACTAAGAGAGCCACATGCTCACCGGTTTGCCCCATGATGTAGGCATATGGACTGAACAAGAAACCACCAAAAATTTTAACCAGTCATCGTTCTCACAACACTGAGGACCAGTCATTCGAAATGACTTCTCCATGCATTTTATGCATTGGTAAAAGCACTATGATGAAAAGTGTGATATGTTTTCAGGTATCTCCTATACTAATAGAGCCACATGCTCACCGGTTTGCCACATGATGTAGGCCTATGGACTGAACAAGAAACCACCAAAAATTTTAACCAGTCATCGTTCTCACAACACTGAGGACCAGTCATTCGAAATGACTTCTCCATGCATTTTATGCATTGGTAAAAGCACTATGATGAAAAGTGTGATATGTTTTCAGGTATCTCCTATACTAAGAGAGCCACATGCTCACCGGTTTGCCCCATGATGTAGGCCTATGGACTGAACAAGAAACCACCAAAAATTTTAACCAGTCATCGTTCTCACAACACTGAGGACCAGTCATTCGAAATGACTTCTCCATGCATTTTATGCATTGGTAAAAGCACTATGATGAAAAGTGTGATATGTTTTCAGGTATCTCCTATACTAATAGAGCCACATGCTCACCGGTTTGCCCCATGATGTAGGCCTATGGACTGAACAAGAAACCACCAAAAATTTTAACCAGTCATCGTTCTCACAACACTGAGGACCAGTCATTCGAAATGACTTCTCCATGCATTTTATGCATTGGTAAAAGCACTATGATGAAAAGTGTGATATGTTTTCAGGTATCTCCTATACTAATAGAGCCACATGCTCACCGGTTTGCCACATGATGTAGGCCTATGGACTGAACAAGAAACCACCAAAAATTTTAACCAGTCATCGTTCTCACAACACTGAGGACCAGTCATTCGAAATGACTTCTCCATGCATTTTATGCATTGGTAAAAGCACTATGATGAAAAGTGTGATATGTTTTCAGGTATCTCCTTATACTAATAGAGCCACATGCTCACCGGTTTGCCACATGATGTAGGCCTATGGACTGAACAAGAAACCACCAAAAATTTTAACCAGTCATCGTTCTCACAACACTGAGGACCAGTCATTCGAAATTACTTCTCCATGCATTTTATGCATTGGTAAAAGCACTATGATGAAAAGTGTGATATGTTTTCAGGTATCTCCTATACTAATAGAGCCACATGCTCACCGGTTTGCCACATGATGTAGGCCTATGGACTGAACAAGAAACCACCAAAAATTTTAACCAGTCATCGTTCTCACAACACTGAGGACCAGTCATTCGAAATGACTTCTCCATGCATTTTATGCATTGGTAAAAGCACTATGATGAAAAGTGTGATATGTTTTCAGGTATCTCCTATACTAATAGAGCCACATGCTCACCGGTTTGCCACATGATGTAGGCCTATGGACTGAACAAGAAACCACCAAAAATTTTAACCAGTCATCGTTCTCACAACACTGAGGACCAGTCATTCGAAATGACTTCTCCATGCATTTTATGCATTGGTGAAAGCACTATGATGAAAAGTGTGATATGTTTTCAGGTTTCTCCTATACTAATAGAGCCACATGCTCACCGGTTTGCCACATGATGTAGGCCTATGGACTGAACAAGAAACCACCAAAAATTTTAACCAGTCATCGTTCTCACAACACTGAGGACCAGTCATTCGAAATGACTTCTCCATGCATTTTATGCATTGGTAAAAGCACTATGATGAAAAGTGTGATATGTTTTCAGTTATCTCCTATACTAATAGAGCCACATGCTCACCGGTTTGCCACATGATGTAGGCCTATGGACTGAACAAGAAACCACCAAAAATTTTAACCAGTCATCGTTCTCACAACACTGAGGACCAGTCATTCGAAATGACTTCTCCATGCATTTTATGCATTGGTAAAAGCACTATGATGAAAAGTGTGATATGTTTTCAGTTATCTCCTATACTAATAGAGCCACATGCTCACCGGTTTGCCACATGATGTAGGCCTATGGACTGAACAAGAAACCACCAAAAATTTTAACCAGTCATCGTTCTCACAACACTGAGGACCAGTCATTCGAAATGACTTCTCCATGCATTTTATGCATTGGTAAAAGCACTATGATGAAAAGTGTGATATGTTTTCAGGTATCTCCAATACTAATAGAGCCACATGCTCACCGGTTTGCCACATGATGTAGGCCTATGGACTGAACAAGAAACCACCAAAAATTTTAACCAGTCATCGTTCTCACAACACTGAGGACCAGTCATTCGAAATGACTTCTCCATGCATTTTATGCATTGGTAAAAGCACTATGATGAAAAGTGTGATATGTTTTCAGGTATCTCCTATACTAATAGAGCCACATGCTCACCGGTTTGCCCCATGATGTAGGCCTATGGACTGAACAAGAAACCACCAAAAATTTTAACCAGTCATCGTTCTCACAACACTGAGGACCAGTCATTCGAAATGACTTCTCCATGCATTTTATGCATTGGTAAAAGCACTATGATGAAAAGTGTGATATGTTTTCAGGTATCTCCTATACTAATAGAGCCACATGCTCACCGGTTTGCCACATGATGTAGGCCTATGGACTGAACAAGAAACCACCAAAAATTTTAACCAGTCATCGTTCTCACAACACTGAGGACCAGTCATTCGAAATGACTTCTCCATGCATTTTATGCATTGGTAAAAGCACTATGATGAAAAGTGTGATATGTTTTCAGGTATCTCCTATACTAATAGAGCCACATGCTCACCGGTTTGCCACATGATGTAGGCCTATGGACTGAACAAGAAACCACCAAAAATTTTAACCAGTCATCGTTCTCACAACACTGAGGACCAGTCATTCGAAATTACTTCTCCATGCATTTTATGCATTGGTAAAAGCACTATGATGAAAAGTGTGATATGTTTTCAGGTATCTCCTATACTAATAGAGCCACATGCTCACCGGTTTGCCACATGATGTAGGCCTATGGACTGAACAAGAAACCACCAAAAATTTTAACCAGTCATCGTTCTCACAACACTGAGGACCAGTCATTCGAAATGACTTCTCCATGCATTTTATGCATTGGTAAAAGCACTATGATGAAAAGTGTGATATGTTTTCAGGTATCTCCTATACTAATAGAGCCACATGCTCACGGGTTTGCCACATGATGTAGGCCTATGGACTGAACAAGAAACCACCAAAAATTTTAACCAGTCATCGTTCTCACAACACTGAGGACCAGTCATTCGAAATGACTTCTCCATGCATTTTATGCATTGGTGAAAGCACTATGATGAAAAGTGTGATATGTTTTCAGGTTTCTCCTATACTAATAGAGCCACATGCTCACCGGTTTGCCACATGATGTAGGCCTATGGACTGAACAAGAAACCACCAAAAATTTTAACCAGTCATCGTTCTCACAACACTGAGGACCAGTCATTCGAAATGACTTCTCCATGCATTTTATGCATTGGTAAAAGCACTATGATGAAAAGTGTGATATGTTTTCAGTTATCTCCTATACTAATAGAGCCACATGCTCACCGGTTTGCCACATGATGTAGGCCTATGGACTGAACAAGAAACCACCAAAAATTTTAACCAGTCATCGTTCTCACAACACTGAGGACCAGTCATTCGAAATGACTTCTCCATGCATTTTATGCATTGGTAAAAGCACTATGATGAAAAGTGTGATATGTTTTCAGGTATCTCCAATACTAATAGAGCCACATGCTCACCGGTTTGCCACATGATGTAGGCCTATGGACTGAACAAGAAACCACCAAAAATTTTAACCAGTCATCGTTCTTACAACACTGAGGACCAGTCATTCGAAATGACTTCTCCATGTATTTTATGCATTGGTAAAAGCACTATGATGAAAAGTGTGATATGTTTTCAGGTATCTCCTATACTAATAGAGCCACATGCTCACCGGTTTGCCACATGACGTAGGCCTATGGACTGAACAAGAAACCACCAAAAATTTTAACCAGTCATCGTTCTCACAACACTGAGGACCAGTCATTCGAAATGACTTCTCCATGCATTTTATGCATTGGTAAAAGCACTATGATGAAAAGTGTGATATGTTTTCAGGTATCTCCTATACTAATAGAGCCACATGCTCACCGGTTTGCCACATGATGTAGGCCTATGGACTGAACAAGAAGCCACCAAAAATTTTAACCAGTCATCGTTCTCACAACACTGAGGACCAGTCATTCGAAATGACTTCTCCATGCATTTTATGCATTGGTAAAAGCACTATGATGAAAAGTGTGATATGTTTTCAGGTATCTCCTATACTAATAGAGCCACATGCTCACCGGTTTGCCACATGATGTAGGCCTATGGACTGAACAAGAAACCACCAAAAATTTTAACCAGTCATCGTTCTCACAACACACTGAGGACCAGTCATTCGAAATGACTTCTCCATGCATTTTATGCATTGGTAAAAGCACTATGATGAAAAGTGTGATATGTTTTCAGGTATCTCCTATACTAATAGAGCCACATGCTCACCGGTTTGCCACATGATGTAGGCCTATGGACTGAACAAGAAACCACCAAAAATTTTAACCAGTCATCGTTCTCACAACACTGAGGACCAGTCATTCGAAATGACTTCTCCATGCATTTTATGCATTGGTAAAAGCACTATGATGAAAAGTGTGATATGTTTTCAGGTATCTCCTATACTAATAGAGCCACATGCTCACCGGTTTGCCACATGATGTAGGCCTATGGACTGAACAAGAAACCACCAAAAATTTTAACCAGTCATCGTTCTCACAACACTGAGGACCAGTCATTCGAAATGACTTCTCCATGCATTTTATGCATTGGTAAAAGCACTATGATGAAAAGTGTGATATGTTTTCAGGTATCTCCTATACTAATAGAGCCACATGCTCACCGGTTTGCCACATGATGTAGGCCTATGGACTGAACAAGAAACCACCAAAAATTTTAACCAGTCATCGTTCTCACAACACTGAGGACCAGTCATTCGAAATGACTTCTCCATGCATTTTATGCATTGGTAAAAGCACTATGATGAAAAGTGTGATATGTTTTCAGGTATCTCCTATACTAATAGAGCCACATGCTCACCGGTTTGCCACATGATGTAGGCCTATGGACTGAACAAGAAACCACCAAAAATTTTAACCAGTCATCGTTCTCACAACACTGAGGACCAGTCATTCGAAATGACTTCTCCATGCATTTTATGCATTGGTAAAAGCACTATGATGAAAAGTGTGATATGTTTTCAGGTATCTCCTATACTAATAGAGCCACATGCTCACCGGTTTGCCACATGATGTAGGCCTATGGACTGAACAAGAAACCACCAAAAATTTTAACCAGTCATCGTTCTCACAACACTGAGGACCAGTCATTCGAAATGACTTCTCCATGCATTTTATGCATTGGTAAAAGCACTATGATGAAAAGTGTGATATGTTTTCAGGTATCTCCTATACTAATAGAGCCACATGCTCACCGGTTTGCCACATGATGTAGGCCTATGGACTGAACAAGAAACCACCAAAAATTTTAACCAGTCATCGTTCTCACAACACTGAGGACCAGTCATTCGAAATGACTTCTCCATGCATTTTATGCATTGGTAAAAGCACTATGATGAAAAGTGTGATATGTTTTCAGGTATCTCCTATACTAATAGAGCCACATGCTCACCGGTTTGCCACATGATGTAGGCCTATGGACTGAACAAGAAACCACCAAAAATTTTAACCAGTCATCGTTCTCACAACACTGAGGACCAGTCATTCGAAATGACTTCTCCATGCATTTTATGCATTGGTAAAAGCACTATGATGAAAAGTGTGATATGTTTTCAGGTATCTCCTATACTAATAGAGCCACATGCTCACCGGTTTGCCACATGATGTAGGCCTATGGACTGAACAAGAAACCACCAAAAATTTTAACCAGTCATCGTTCTCACAACACTGAGGACCAGTCATTCGAAATGACTTCTCCATGCATTTTATGCATTGGTAAAAGCACTATGATGAAAAGTGTGATATGTTTTCAGGTATCTCCTATACTAATAGAGCCACATGCTCACCGGTTTGCCACATGATGTAGGCCTATGGACTGAACAAGAAACCACCAAAAATTTTAACCAGTCATCGTTCTCACAACACTGAGGACCAGTCATTCGAAATGACTTCTCCATGCATTTTATGCATTGGTAAAAGCACTATGATGAAAAGTGTGATATGTTTTCAGGTATCTCCTATACTAATAGAGCCACATGCTCACCGGTTTGCCACATGATGTAGGCCTATGGACTGAACAAGAAACCACCAAAAATTTTAACCAGTCATCGTTCTCACAACACTGAGGACCAGTCATTCGAAATGACTTCTCCATGCATTTTATGCATTGGTAAAAGCACTATGATGAAAAGTGTGATATGTTTTCAGGTATCTCCTATACTAATAGAGCCACATGCTCACCGGTTTGCCACATGATGTAGGCCTATGGACTGAACAAGAAACCACCAAAAATTTTAACCAGTCATCGTTCTCACAACACTGAGGACCAGTCATTCGAAATGACTTCTCCATGCATTTTATGCATTGGTAAAAGCACTATGATGAAAAGTGTGATATGTTTTCAGGTATCTCCTATACTAATAGAGCCACATGCTCACCGGTTTGCCACATGATGTAGGCCTATGGACTGAACAAGAAACCACCAAAAATTTTAACCAGTCATCGTTCTCACAACACTGAGGACCAGTCATTCGAAATGACTTCTCCATGCATTTTATGCATTGGTAAAAGCACTATGATGAAAAGTGTGATATGTTTTCAGGTATCTCCTATACTAATAGAGCCACATGCTCACCGGTTTGCCACATGATGTAGGCCTATGGACTGAACAAGAAACCACCAAAAATTTTAACCAGTCATCGTTCTCACAACACTGAGGACCAGTCATTCGAAATGACTTCTCCATGCATTTTATGCATTGGTAAAAGCACTATGATGAAAAGTGTGATATGTTTTCAGGTATCTCCTATACTAATAGAGCCACATGCTCACCGGTTTGCCACATGATGTAGGCCTATGGACTGAACAAGAAACCACCAAAAATTTTAACCAGTCATCGTTCTCACAACACTGAGGACCAGTCATTCGAAATGACTTCTCCATGCATTTTATGCATTGGTAAAAGCACTATGATGAAAAGTGTGATATGTTTTCAGGTATCTCCTATACTAATAGAGCCACATGCTCACCGGTTTGCCACATGATGTAGGCCTATGGACTGAACAAGAAACCACCAAAAATTTTAACCAGTCATCGTTCTCACAACACTGAGGACCAGTCATTCGAAATGACTTCTCCATGCATTTTATGCATTGGTAAAAGCACTATGATGAAAAGTGTGATATGTTTTCAGGTATCTCCTATACTAATAGAGCCACATGCTCACCGGTTTGCCACATGATGTAGGCCTATGGACTGAACAAGAAACCACCAAAAATTTTAACCAGTCATCGTTCTCACAACACTGAGGACCAGTCATTCGAAATGACTTCTCCATGCATTTTATGCATTGGTAAAAGCACTATGATGAAAAGTGTGATATGTTTTCAGGTATCTCCTATACTAATAGAGCCACATGCTCACCGGTTTGCCACATGATGTAGGCCTATGGACTGAACAAGAAACCACCAAAAATTTTAACCAGTCATCGTTCTCACAACACTGAGGACCAGTCATTCGAAATGACTTCTCCATGCATTTTATGCATTGGTAAAAGCACTATGATGAAAAGTGTGATATGTTTTCAGGTATCTCCTATACTAATAGAGCCACATGCTCACCGGTTTGCCACATGATGTAGGCCTATGGACTGAACAAGAAACCACCAAAAATTTTAACCAGTCATCGTTCTCACAACACTGAGGACCAGTCATTCGAAATGACTTCTCCATGCATTTTATGCATTGGTAAAAGCACTATGATGAAAAGTGTGATATGTTTTCAGGTATCTCCTATACTAATAGAGCCACATGCTCACCGGTTTGCCACATGATGTAGGCCTATGGACTGAACAAGAAACCACCAAAAATTTTAACCAGTCATCGTTCTCACAACACTGAGGACCAGTCATTCGAAATGACTTCTCCATGCATTTTATGCATTGGTAAAAGCACTATGATGAAAAGTGTGATATGTTTTCAGGTATCTCCTATACTAATAGAGCCACATGCTCACCGGTTTGCCACATGATGTAGGCCTATGGACTGAACAAGAAACCACCAAAAATTTTAACCAGTCATCGTTCTCACAACACTGAGGACCAGTCATTCGAAATGACTTCTCCATGCATTTTATGCATTGGTAAAAGCACTATGATGAAAAGTGTGATATGTTTTCAGGTATCTCCTATACTAATAGAGCCACATGCTCACCGGTTTGCCACATGATGTAGGCCTATGGACTGAACAAGAAACCACCAAAAATTTTAACCAGTCATCGTTCTCACAACACTGAGGACCAGTCATTCGAAATGACTTCTCCATGCATTTTATGCATTGGTAAAAGCACTATGATGAAAAGTGTGATATGTTTTCAGGTATCTCCTATACTAATAGAGCCACATGCTCACCGGTTTGCCACATGATGTAGGCCTATGGACTGAACAAGAAACCACCAAAAATTTTAACCAGTCATCGTTCTCACAACACTGAGGACCAGTCATTCGAAATGACTTCTCCATGCATTTTATGCATTGGTAAAAGCACTATGATGAAAAGTGTGATATGTTTTCAGGTATCTCCTATACTAATAGAGCCACATGCTCACCGGTTTGCCACATGATGTAGGCCTATGGACTGAACAAGAAACCACCAAAAATTTTAACCAGTCATCGTTCTCACAACACTGAGGACCAGTCATTCGAAATGACTTCTCCATGCATTTTATGCATTGGTAAAAGCACTATGATGAAAAGTGTGATATGTTTTCAGGTATCTCCTATACTAATAGAGCCACATGCTCACCGGTTTGCCACATGATGTAGGCCTATGGACTGAACAAGAAACCACCAAAAATTTTAACCAGTCATCGTTCTCACAACACTGAGGACCAGTCATTCGAAATGACTTCTCCATGCATTTTATGCATTGGTAAAAGCACTATGATGAAAAGTGTGATATGTTTTCAGGTATCTCCTATACTAATAGAGCCACATGCTCACCGGTTTGCCACATGATGTAGGCCTATGGACTGAACAAGAAACCACCAAAAATTTTAACCAGTCATCGTTCTCACAACACTGAGGACCAGTCATTCGAAATGACTTCTCCATGCATTTTATGCATTGGTAAAAGCACTATGATGAAAAGTGTGATATGTTTTCAGGTATCTCCTATACTAATAGAGCCACATGCTCACCGGTTTGCCACATGATGTAGGCCTATGGACTGAACAAGAAACCACCAAAAATTTTAACCAGTCATCGTTCTCACAACACTGAGGACCAGTCATTCGAAATGACTTCTCCATGCATTTTATGCATTGGTAAAAGCACTATGATGAAAAGTGTGATATGTTTTCAGGTATCTCCTATACTAATAGAGCCACATGCTCACCGGTTTGCCACATGATGTAGGCCTATGGACTGAACAAGAAACCACCAAAAATTTTAACCAGTCATCGTTCTCACAACACTGAGGACCAGTCATTCGAAATGACTTCTCCATGCATTTTATGCATTGGTAAAAGCACTATGATGAAAAGTGTGATATGTTTTCAGGTATCTCCTATACTAATAGAGCCACATGCTCACCGGTTTGCCACATGATGTAGGCCTATGGACTGAACAAGAAACCACCAAAAATTTTAACCAGTCATCGTTCTCACAACACTGAGGACCAGTCATTCGAAATGACTTCTCCATGCATTTTATGCATTGGTAAAAGCACTATGATGAAAAGTGTGATATGTTTTCAGGTATCTCCTATACTAATAGAGCCACATGCTCACCGGTTTGCCACATGATGTAGGCCTATGGACTGAACAAGAAACCACCAAAAATTTTAACCAGTCATCGTTCTCACAACACTGAGGACCAGTCATTCGAAATGACTTCTCCATGCATTTTATGCATTGGTAAAAGCACTATGATGAAAAGTGTGATATGTTTTCAGGTATCTCCTATACTAATAGAGCCACATGCTCACCGGTTTGCCACATGATGTAGGCCTATGGACTGAACAAGAAACCACCAAAAATTTTAACCAGTCATCGTTCTCACAACACTGAGGACCAGTCATTCGAAATGACTTCTCCATGCATTTTATGCATTGGTAAAAGCACTATGATGAAAAGTGTGATATGTTTTCAGGTATCTCCTATACTAATAGAGCCACATGCTCACCGGTTTGCCACATGATGTAGGCCTATGGACTGAACAAGAAACCACCAAAAATTTTAACCAGTCATCGTTCTCACAACACTGAGGACCAGTCATTCGAAATGACTTCTCCATGCATTTTATGCATTGGTAAAAGCACTATGATGAAAAGTGTGATATGTTTTCAGGTATCTCCTATACTAATAGAGCCACATGCTCACCGGTTTGCCACATGATGTAGGCCTATGGACTGAACAAGAAACCACCAAAAATTTTAACCAGTCATCGTTCTCACAACACTGAGGACCAGTCATTCGAAATGACTTCTCCATGCATTTTATGCATTGGTAAAAGCACTATGATGAAAAGTGTGATATGTTTTCAGGTATCTCCTATACTAATAGAGCCACATGCTCACCGGTTTGCCACATGATGTAGGCCTATGGACTGAACAAGAAACCACCAAAAATTTTAACCAGTCATCGTTCTCACAACACTGAGGACCAGTCATTCGAAATGACTTCTCCATGCATTTTATGCATTGGTAAAAGCACTATGATGAAAAGTGTGATATGTTTTCAGGTATCTCCTATACTAATAGAGCCACATGCTCACCGGTTTGCCACATGATGTAGGCCTATGGACTGAACAAGAAACCACCAAAAATTTTAACCAGTCATCGTTCTCACAACACTGAGGACCAGTCATTCGAAATGACTTCTCCATGCATTTTATGCATTGGTAAAAGCACTATGATGAAAAGTGTGATATGTTTTCAGGTATCTCCTATACTAATAGAGCCACATGCTCACCGGTTTGCCACATGATGTAGGCCTATGGACTGAACAAGAAACCACCAAAAATTTTAACCAGTCATCGTTCTCACAACACTGAGGACCAGTCATTCGAAATGACTTCTCCATGCATTTTATGCATTGGTAAAAGCACTATGATGAAAAGTGTGATATGTTTTCAGGTATCTCCTATACTAATAGAGCCACATGCTCACCGGTTTGCCACATGATGTAGGCCTATGGACTGAACAAGAAACCACCAAAAATTTTAACCAGTCATCGTTCTCACAACACTGAGGACCAGTCATTCGAAATGACTTCTCCATGCATTTTATGCATTGGTAAAAGCACTATGATGAAAAGTGTGATATGTTTTCAGGTATCTCCTATACTAATAGAGCCACATGCTCACCGGTTTGCCACATGATGTAGGCCTATGGACTGAACAAGAAACCACCAAAAATTTTAACCAGTCATCGTTCTCACAACACTGAGGACCAGTCATTCGAAATGACTTCTCCATGCATTTTATGCATTGGTAAAAGCACTATGATGAAAAGTGTGATATGTTTTCAGGTATCTCCTATACTAATAGAGCCACATGCTCACCGGTTTGCCACATGATGTAGGCCTATGGACTGAACAAGAAACCACCAAAAATTTTAACCAGTCATCGTTCTCACAACACTGAGGACCAGTCATTCGAAATGACTTCTCCATGCATTTTATGCATTGGTAAAAGCACTATGATGAAAAGTGTGATATGTTTTCAGGTATCTCCTATACTAATAGAGCCACATGCTCACCGGTTTGCCACATGATGTAGGCCTATGGACTGAACAAGAAACCACCAAAAATTTTAACCAGTCATCGTTCTCACAACACTGAGGACCAGTCATTCGAAATGACTTCTCCATGCATTTTATGCATTGGTAAAAGCACTATGATGAAAAGTGTGATATGTTTTCAGGTATCTCCTATACTAATAGAGCCACATGCTCACCGGTTTGCCACATGATGTAGGCCTATGGACTGAACAAGAAACCACCAAAAATTTTAACCAGTCATCGTTCTCACAACACTGAGGACCAGTCATTCGAAATGACTTCTCCATGCATTTTATGCATTGGTAAAAGCACTATGATGAAAAGTGTGATATGTTTTCAGGTATCTCCTATACTAATAGAGCCACATGCTCACCGGTTTGCCACATGATGTAGGCCTATGGACTGAACAAGAAACCACCAAAAATTTTAACCAGTCATCGTTCTCACAACACTGAGGACCAGTCATTCGAAATGACTTCTCCATGCATTTTATGCATTGGTAAAAGCACTATGATGAAAAGTGTGATATGTTTTCAGGTATCTCCTATACTAATAGAGCCACATGCTCACCGGTTTGCCACATGATGTAGGCCTATGGACTGAACAAGAAACCACCAAAAATTTTAACCAGTCATCGTTCTCAACACTGAGGACCAGTCATTCGAAATGACTTCTCCATGCATTTTATGCATTGGTAAATGCACTATGATGAAAAAGTGTGATATGTTTTCATGTATCTCCTATACTAATAGAGCCACATGCTCACCGGTTTGCCACATGATGTAGGCCTATGGACTGAACAAGAAACCACCAATAATTTTAACCAGTCATCGTTCTCACAACACTGAGGACCAGTCATTCGAAATGACTTCTCCATGCATTTTATGCATTGGTAAAAGCACTATGATGAAAAGTGTGATATGTTTTCAGGTATCTCCTATACTAATAGAGCCACATGCTCACCGGTTTGCCACATGATGTAGGCCTATGGACTGAACAAGAAACCACCAAAAATTTTAACCAGTCATCGTTCTCACAACACTGAGGACCAGTCATTCGAAATGACTTCTCCATGCATTTTATGCATTGGTAAAAGCACTATGATGAAAAGTGTGATATGTTTTCAGGTATCTCCTATACTAATAGAGCCACATGCTCACCGGTTTGCCACATGATGTAGGCCTATGGACTGAACAAGAAACCACCAAAAATTTTAACCAGTCATCGTTCTCACAACACTGAGGACCAGTCATTCGAAATGACTTCTCCATGCATTTTATGCATTGGTAAAAGCACTATGATGAAAAGTGTGATATGTTTTCAGGTATCTCCTATACTAATAGAGCCACATGCTCACCGGTTTGCCACATGATGTAGGCCTATGGACTGAACAAGAAACCACCAAAAATTTTATCCAGTCATCGTTCTCACAACACTGAGGACCAGTCATTCGAAATGACTTCTCCATGCATTTTATGCATTGGTAAATGCACTATGATGAAAAGTGTGATATGTTTTCATGTATCTCCTATACTAATAGAGCCACATGCTCACCGGTTTGCCACATGATGTAGGCCTATGGACTGAACAAGAAACCACCAAAAATTTTAACCAGTCATCGTTCTCACAACACTGAGGACCAGTCATTCGAAATGACTTCTTCATGCATTTTATGCATTGGTAAAAGCACTATGATGAAAAGTGTGATATGTTTTCAGGTATCTCCTATACTAATAGAGCCACATGCTCACCGGTTTGCCACATGATGTAGGCCTATGGACCTGAACAAGAAACCACCAACAATTTTAACCAGTCATCGTTCTCACAACACTGAGGACCAGTCATTCGAAATGACTTCTCCATGCATTTTATGCATTGGTAAAAGCACTATGATGAAAAGTGTGATATGTTTTCAGGTATCTCCTATACTAATAGAGCCACATGCTCACCGGTTTGCCACATGATGTAGGCCTATGGACTGAACAAGAAACCACCAAAAATTTTAACCAGTCATCGTTCTCACAACACTGAGGACCAGTCATTCGAAATGACTTCTCCATGCATTTTATGCATTGGTAAAAGCACTATGATGAAAAGTGTGATATGTTTTCAGGTATCTCCTATACTAATAGAGCCACATGCTCACCGGTTTGCCACATGATGTAGGCCTATGGACTGAACAAGAAACCACCAAAAATTTTAACCAGTCATCGTTCTCACAACACTGAGGACCAGTCATTCGAAATGACTTCTCCATGCATTTTATGCATTGGTAAAAGCACTATGATGAAAAGTGTGATATGTTTTCAGGTATCTCCTATACTAATAGAGCCACATGCTCACCGGTTTGCCACATGATGTAGGCCTATGGACTGAACAAGAAACCACCAAAAATTTTAACCAGTCATCGTTCTCACAACACTGAGGACCAGTCATTCGAAATGACTTCTCCATGCATTTTATGCATTGGTAAAAGCACTATGATGAAAAGTGTGATATGTTTTCAGGTATCTCCTATACTAATAGAGCCACATGCTCACCGGTTTGCCACATGATGTAGGCCTATGGACTGAACAAGAAACCACCAAAAATTTTAACCAGTCAACGATTCTCACAACACTGAGGACCAGTCATTCGAAATGACTTCTCCATGCATTTTATGCATTGGTAAAAGCACTATGATGAAAAGTGTGATATGTTTTCAGGTATCTCCTATACTAATAGAGCCACATGCTCACCGGTTTGCCACATGATGTAGGCCTATGGACTGAACAAGAAACCACCAAAAATTTTAACCAGTCATCGTTCTCACAACACTGAGGACCAGTCATTCGAAATGACTTCTCCATGCATTTTATGCATTGGTAAAAGCACTATGATGAAAAGTGTGATATGTTTTCAGGTATCTCCTATACTAATAGAGCCACATGCTCACCGGTTTGTCACATGATGTAGGCCTATGGACTGAACAAGAAACCACCAAAAATTTTAACCAGTCATCGTTCTCACAACACTGAGGACCAGTCATTCGAAATGACTTCTCCATGCATTTTATGCATTGGTAAAAGCACTATGATGAAAAGTGTGATATGTTTTCAGGTATCTCCTATACTAATAGAGCCACATGCTCACCGGTTTGCCACATGATGTAGGCCTATGGACTGAACAAGAAACCACCAAAAATTTTAACCAGTCATCGTTCTCACAACACTGAGGACCAGTCATTCGAAATGACTTCTCCATGCATTTTATGCATTGGTAAAAGCACTATGATGAAAAGTGTGATATGTTTTCAGGTATCTCCTATACTAATAGAGCCACATGCTCACCGGTTTGCCACATGATGTAGGCCTATGGACTGAACAAGAAACCACCAAAAATTTTAACCAGTCATCGTTCTCACAACACTGAGGACCAGTCATTCGAAATGACTTCTCCATGCATTTTATGCATTGGTAAAAGCACTATGATGAAAAGTGTGATATGTTTTCAGGTATCTCCTATACTAATAGAGCCACATGCTCACCGGTTTGCCACATGATGTAGGCCTATGGACTGAACAAGAAACCACCAAAAATTTTAACCAGTCATCGTTCTCACAACACTGAGGACCAGTCATTCGAAATGACTTCTCCATGCATTTTATGCATTGGTAAAAGCACTATGATGAAAAGTGTGATATGTTTTCAGGTATCTCCTATACTAATAGAGCCACATGCTCACCGGTTTGCCACATGATGTAGGCCTATGGACTGAACAAGAAACCACCAAAAATTTTAACCAGTCATCGTTCTCACAACACTGAGGACCAGTCATTCGAAATGACTTCTCCATGCATTTTATGCATTGGTAAATGCACTATGATGAAAAGTGTGATATGTTTTCAGGTATCTCCTATACTAATAGAGCCACATGCTCACCGGTTTGCCACATGATGTAGGCCTATGGACTGAACAAGAAACCACCAAAAATTTTAACCAGTCATCGTTCTCACAACACTGAGGACCAGTCATTCGAAATGACTTCTCCATGCATTTTATGCATTGGTAAATGCACTATGATGAAAAGTGTGATATGTTTTCATGTATCTCCTATACTAATAGAGCCACATGCTCACCGGTTTGCCACATGATGTAGGCCTATGGACTGAACAAGAAACCACCAAAAATTTTAACCAGTCATCGTTCTCACAACACTGAGGACCAGTCATTCGAAATGACTTCTCCATGCATTTTATGCATTGGTAAAAGCACTATGATGAAAAGTGTGATATGTTTTCAGGTATCTCCTATACTAATAGAGCCACATGCTCACCGGTTTGCCACATGATGTAGGCCTATGGACTGAACAAGAAACCACCAAAAATTTTAACCAGTCATCGTTCTCACAACACTGAGGACCAGTCATTCGAAATGACTTCTCCATGCATTTTATGCATTGGTAAAAGCACTATGATGAAAAGTGTGATATGTTTTCAGGTATCTCCTATACTAATAGAGCCACATGCTCACCGGTTTGCCACATGATGTAGGCCTATGGACTGAACAAGAAACCACCAAAAATTTTAACCAGTCATCGTTCTCACAACACTGAAGACCAGTCATTCGAAATGACTTCTCCATGCATTTTATGCATTGGTAAAAGCACTATGATGAAAAGTGTGATATGTTTTCAGGTATCTCCTATACTAATCGAGCCACATGCTCACCGGTTTGCCACATGATGTAGGCCTATGGAGTGAACAAGAAACCACCAAAAATTTTAACCAGTCATCGTTCTCACAACACTGAGGACCAGTCATTCGAAATGACTTCTCCATGCATTTATGCATTGGTAAAAGCACGTATGATGAAAAGTGTGATATGTTTTCAGGTATCTCCTATACTAATAGAGCCACATGCTCACCGGTTTGCCACATGATGTAGGCCTATGGACTGAACAAGAAACCACCAAAAATTTTAACCAGTCATCGTTCTCACAACACTGAGGACCAGTCATTCGAAATGACTTCTCCATGCATTTTATGCATTGGTAAAAGCACTATGATGAAAAGTGTGATATGTTTTCAGGTATCTCCTATACTAATAGAGCCACATGCTCACCGGTTTGCCACATGATGTAGGCCTATGGACTGAACAAGAAACCACCAAAAATTTTAACCAGTCATCGTTCTCACAACACTGAGGACCAGTCATTCGAAATGACTTCTCCATGCATTTTATGCATTGGTAAAAGCACTATGATGAAAAGTGTGATATGTTTTCAGGTATCTCCTATACTAATAGAGCCACATGCTCACCGGTTTGCCACATGATGTAGGCCTATGGACTGAACAAGAAACCACCAAAAATTTTAACCAGTCATCGTTCTCACAACACTGAGGACCAGTCATTCGAAATGACTTCTCCATGCATTTTATGCATTGGTAAAAGCACTATGATGAAAAGTGTGATATGTTTTCAGGTATCTCCTATACTAATAGAGCCACATGCTCACCGGTTTGCCACATGATGTAGGCCTATGGACTGAACAAGAAACCACCAAAAATTTTAACCAGTCATCGTTCTCACAACACTGAGGACCAGTCATTCGAAATGACTTCTCCATGCATTTTATGCATTGGTAAAAGCACTATGATGAAAAGTGTGATATGTTTTCAGGTATCTCCTATACTAATAGAGCCACATGCTCACCGGTTTGCCACATGATGTAGGCCTATGGACTGAACAAGAAACCACCAAAAATTTTAACCAGTCATCGTTCTCACAACACTGAGGACCAGTCATTCGAAATGACTTCTACATGCATTTTATGCATTGGTAAAAGCACTATGATGAAAAGTGTGATATGTTTTCAGGTATCTCCTATACTAATAGAGCCACATGCTCACCGGTTTGCCACATGATGTAGGCCTATGGACTGAACAAGAAACCACCAAAAATTTTAACCAGTCATCGTTCTCACAACACTGAGGACCAGTCATTCGAAATGACTTCTCCATGCATTTTATGCATTGGTAAATGCACTATGATGAAAAGTGTGATATGTTTTCAGGTATCTCCTATACTAATAGAGCCACATGCTCACCGGTTTGCCACATGATGTAGGCCTATGGACTGAACAAGAAACCACCAAAAATTTTAACCAGTCATCGTTCTCACAACACTGAGGACCAGTCATTCGAAATGACTTCTCCATGCATTTTATGCATTGGTAAAAGCACTATGATGAAAAGTGTGATATGTTTTCAGGTATCTCCTATACTAATAGAGCCACATGCTCACCGGTTTGCCACATGATGTAGGCCTATGGACTGAACAAGAAACCACCAAAAATTTTAACCAGTCATCGTTCTCACAACACTGAGGACCAGTCATTCGAAATGACTTCTCCATGCATTTTATGCATTGGTAAAAGCACTATGATGAAAAGTGTGATATGTTTTCAGGTATCTCCTATACTAATAGAGCCACATGCTCACCGGTTTGCCACATGATGTAGGCCTATGGACTGAACAAGAAACCACCAAAAATTTTAACCAGTCATCGTTCTCACAACACTGAGGACCAGTCATTCGAAATGACTTCTCCGTGCATTTTATGCATTGGTAAAAGCACTATGATGAAAAGTGTGATATGTTTTCAGGTATCTCCTATACTAATAGAGCCACATGCTCACCGGTTTGCCACATGATGTAGGCCTATGGACTGAACAAGAAACCACCAAAAATTTTAACCAGTCATCGTTCTCACAACACTGAGGACCAGTCATTCGAAATGACTTCTCCATGCATTTTATACATTGGTAAAAGCACTATGATGAAAAGTGTGATATGTTTTCAGGTATCTCCTATACTAATAGAGCCACATGCTCACCGGTTTGCCACATGATGTAGGCCTATGGACTGAACAAGAAACCACCAAAAATTTTAACCAGTCATCGTTCTCACAACACTGAGGACCAGTCATTCGAAATGACTTCTCCATGCATTTTATGCATTGGTAAAAGCACTATGATGAAAAGTGTGATATGTTTTCAGGTATCTCCTATACTAATAGAGCCACATGCTCACCGGTTTGCCACATGATGTAGGCCTATGGACTGAACAAGAAACCACCAAAAATTTTAACCAGTCATCGTTCTCACAACACTGAGGACCAGTCATTCGAAATGACTTCTCCATGCATTTTATGCATTGGTAAATGCACTATGATGAAAAGTGTGATATGTTTTCAGGTATCTCCTATACTAATAGAGCCACATGCTCACCGGTTTTCCACATGATGTAGGCCTATGGACTGAACAAGAAACCACCAAAAATTTTAACCAGTCATCGTTCTCACAACACTGAGGACCAGTCATTCGAAATGACTTCTCCATGCATTTTATGCATTGGTAAAAGCACTATGATGAAAAGTGTGATATGTTTTCAGGTATCTCCTATACTAATAGAGCCACATGCTCACCGGTTTGCCACATGATGTAGGCCTATGGACTGAACAAGAAACCACCAAAAATTTTAACCAGTCATCGTTCTCACAACACTGAGGACCAGTCATTCGAAATGACTTCTCCATGCATTTTATGCATTGGTAAAAGCACTATGATGAAAAGTGTGATATGTTTTCAGGTATCTCCTATACTAATAGAGCCACATGCTCACCGGTTTGCCACATGATGTAGGCCTATGGACTGAACAAGAAACCACCAAAAATTTTATCCAGTCATCGTTCTCACAACACTGAGGACCAGTCATTCGAAATGACTTCTCCATGCATTTTATGCATTGGTAAAAGCACTATGATGAAAAGTGTGATATGTTTTCAGGTATCTCCTATACTAATAGAGCCACATGCTCACCGGTTTGCCACATGATGTAGGCCTATGGACTGAACAAGAAACCACCAAAAATTTTAACCAGTCATCGTTCTCACAACACTGAGGACCAGTCATTCGAAATGACTTCTCCATGCATTTTATGCATTGGTAAATGCACTATGATGAAAAGTGTGATATGTTTTCAGGTATCTCCTATACTAATAGAGCCACATGCTCACCGGTTTGCCACATGATGTAGGCCTATGGACTGAACAAGAAACCACCAAAAATTTTAACCAGTCATCGTTCTCACAACACTGAGGACCAGTCATTCGAAATGACTTCTCAATGCATTTTATGCATTGGTAAAAGCACTATGATGAAAAGTGTGATATGTTTTCAGGTATCTCCTATACTAATAGAGCCACATGCTCACCGGTTTGCCACATGATGTAGGCCTATGGACTGAACAAGAAACCACCAAAAATTTTATCCAGTCATCGTTCTCACAACACTGAGGACCAGTCATTCGAAATGACTTCTCCATGCATTTTATGCATTGGTAAAAGCACTATGATGAAAAGTGTGATATGTTTTCAGGTATCTCCTATACTAATAGAGCCACATGCTCACCGGTTTGCCACATGATGTAGGCCTATGGACTGAACAAGAAACCACCAAAAATTTTAACCAGTCATCGTTCTCACAACACTGAGGACCAGTCATTCGAAATGACTTCTCCATGCATTTTATGCATTGGTAAATGCACTATGATGAAAAGTGTGATATGTTTTCAGGTATCTCCTATACTAATAGAGCCACATGCTCACCGGTTTGCCACATGATGTAGGCCTATGGACTGAACAAGAAACCACCAAAAATTTTAACCAGTCATCGTTCTCACAACACTGAGGACCAGTCATTCGAAATGACTTCTCCATGCATTTTATGCATTGGTAAAAGCACTATGATGAAAAGTGTGATATGTTTTCAGGTATCTCCTATACTAATAGAGCCACATGCTCACCGGTTTGCCACATGATGTAGGCCTATGGACTGAACAAGAAACCACCAAAAATTTTAACCAGTCATCGTTCTCACAACACTGAGGACCAGTCATTCGAAATGACTTCTCCATGCATTTTATGCATTGGTAAAAGCACTATGATGAAAAGTGTGATATGTTTTCAGGTATCTCCTATACTAATAGAGCCACATGCTCACCGGTTTGCCACATGATGTAGGCCTATGGACTGAACAAGAAACCACCAAAAATTTTATCCAGTCATCGTTCTCACAACACTGAGGACCAGTCATTCGAAATGACTTCTCCATGCATTTTATGCATTGGTAAATGCACTATGATGAAAAGTGTGATATGTTTTCATGTATCTCCTATACTAATAGAGCCACATGCTCACCGGTTTGCCACATGATGTAGGCCTATGGACTGAACAAGAAACCACCAAAAATTTTAACCAGTCATCGTTCTCACAACACTGAGGACCAGTCATTCGAAATGACTTCTCCATGCATTTTATGCATTGGTAAAAGCACTATGATGAAAAGTGTGATATGTTTTCAGGTATCTCCTATACTAATAGAGCCACATGCTCACCGGTTTGCCACATGATGTAGGCCTATGGACTGAACAAGAAACCACCAAAAATTTTAACCAGTCATCGTTCTCACAACACTGAGGACCAGTCATTCGAAATGACTTCTCCATGCATTTTATGCATTGGTAAAAGCACTATGATGAAAAGTGTGATATGTTTTCAGGTATCTCCTATACTAATAGAGCCACATGCTCACCGGTTTGCCACATGATGTAGGCCTATGGACTGAACAAGAAACCACCAAAAATTTTAACCAGTCATCGTTCTCACAACACTGAGGACCAGTCATTCGAAATGACTTCTCCATGCATTTTATGCATTGGTAAATGCACTATGATGAAAAGTGTGATATGTTTTCAGGTATCTCCTATACTAATAGAGCCACATGCTCACCGGTTTGCCACATGATGTAGGCCTATGGACTGAACAAGAAACCACCAAAAATTTTAACCAGTCATCGTTCTCACAACACTGAGGACCAGTCATTCGAAATGACTTCTCCATGCATTTTATGCATTGGTAAAAGCACTATGATGAAAAGTGTGATATGTTTTCAGGTATCTCCTATACTAATAGAGCCACATGCTCACCGGTTTGCCACATGATGTAGGCCTATGGACTGAACAAGAAACCACCAAAAATTTTAACCAGTCATCGTTCTCACAACACTGAGGACCAGTCATTCGAAATGACTTCTCCATGCATTTTATGCATTGGTAAAAGCACTATGATGAAAAGTGTGATATGTTTTCAGGTATCTCCTATACTAATAGAGCCACATGCTCACCGGTTTGCCACATGATGTAGGCCTATGGACTGAACAAGAAACCACCAAAAATTTTATCCAGTCATCGTTCTCACAACACTGAGGACCAGTCATTCGAAATGACTTCTCCATGCATTTTATGCATTGGTAAATGCACTATGATGAAAAGTGTGATATGTTTTCATGTATCTCCTATACTAATAGAGCCACATGCTCACCGGTTTGCCACATGATGTAGGCCTATGGACTGAACAAGAAACCACCAAAAATTTTAACCAGTCATCGTTCTCACAACACTGAGGACCAGTCATTCGAAATGACTTCTCCATGCATTTTATGCATTGGTAAAAGCACTATGATGAAAAGTGTGATATGTTTTCAGGTATCTCCTATACTAATAGAGCCACATGCTCACCGGTTTGCCACATGATGTAGGCCTATGGACTGAACAAGAAACCACCAAAAATTTTAACCAGTCATCGTTCTCACAACACTGAGGACCAGTCATTCGAAATGACTTCTCCATGCATTTTATGCATTGGTAAAAGCACTATGATGAAAAGTGTGATATGTTTTCAGGTATCTCCTATACTAATAGAGCCACATGCTCACCGGTTTGCCACATGATGTAGGCCTATGGACTGAACAAGAAACCACCAAAAATTTTAACCAGTCATCGTTCTCACAACACTGAAGACCAGTCATTCGAAATGACTTCTCCATGCATTTTATGCATTGGTAAAAGCACTATGATGAAAAGTGTGATATGTTTTCAGGTATCTCCTATACTAATCGAGCCACATGCTCACCGGTTTGCCACATGATGTAGGCCTATGGAGTGAACAAGAAACCACCAAAAATTTTAACCAGTCATCGTTCTCACAACACTGAGGACCAGTCATTCGAAATGACTTCTCCATGCATTTTATGCATTGGTAAAAGCAGTATGATGAAAAGTGTGATATGTTTTCAGGTATCTCCTATACTAATAGAGCCACATGCTCACCGGTTTGCCACATGATGTAGGCCTATGGACTGAACAAGAAACCACCAAAAATTTTAACCAGTCATCGTTCTCACAACACTGAGGACCAGTCATTCGAAATGACTTCTCCATGCATTTTATGCATTGGTAAAAGCACTATGATGAAAAGTGTGATATGTTTTCAGGTATCTCCTATACTAATAGAGCCACATGCTCACCGGTTTGCCACATGATGTAGGCCTATGGACTGAACAAGAAACCACCAAAAATTTTAACCAGTCATCGTTCTCACAACACTGAGGACCAGTCATTCGAAATGACTTCTCCATGCATTTTATGCATTGGTAAAAGCACTATGATGAAAAGTGTGATATGTTTTCAGGTATCTCCTATACTAATAGAGCCACATGCTCACCGGTTTGCCACATGATGTAGGCCTATGGACTGAACAAGAAACCACCAAAAATTTTAACCAGTCATCGTTCTCACAACACTGAGGACCAGTCATTCGAAATGACTTCTCCATGCATTTTATGCATTGGTAAAAGCACTATGATGAAAAGTGTGATATGTTTTCAGGTATCTCCTATACTAATAGAGCCACATGCTCACCGGTTTGCCACATGATGTAGGCCTATGGACTGAACAAGAAACCACCAAAAATTTTAACCAGTCATCGTTCTCACAACACTGAGGACCAGTCATTCGAAATGACTTCTCCATGCATTTTATGCATTGGTAAAAGCACTATGATGAAAAGTGTGATATGTTTTCAGGTATCTCCTATACTAATAGAGCCACATGCTCACCGGTTTGCCACATGATGTAGGCCTATGGACTGAACAAGAAACCACCAAAAATTTTAACCAGTCATCGTTCTCACAACACTGAGGACCAGTCATTCGAAATGACTTCTCCATGCATTTTATGCATTGGTAAAAGCACTATGATGAAAAGTGTGATATGTTTTCAGGTATCTCCTATACTAATAGAGCCACATGCTCACCGGTTTGCCACATGATGTAGGCCTATGGACTGAACAAGAAACCACCAAAAATTTTAACCAGTCATCGTTCTCACAACACTGAGGACCAGTCATTCGAAATGACTTCTCCATGCATTTTATGCATTGGTAAATGCACTATGATGAAAAGTGTGATATGTTTTCAGGTATCTCCTATACTAATAGAGCCACATGCTCACCGGTTTGCCACATGATGTAGGCCTATGGACTGAACAAGAAACCACCAAAAATTTTAACCAGTCATCGTTCTCACAACACTGAGGACCAGTCATTCGAAATGACTTCTCCATGCATTTTATGCATTGGTAAATGCACTATGATGAAAAGTGTGATTTTTTTTCAGGTATCTCCTATACTAATAGAGCCACATGCTCACCGGTTTGCCACATGATGTAGGCCTATGGACTGAACAAGAAACCACCAAAAATTTTAACCAGTCATCGTTCTCACAACACTGAAGACCAGTCATTCGAAATGACTTCTCCATGCATTTTATACATTGGTAAAAGCACTATGATGAAAAGTGTGATATGTTTTCAGGTATCTCCTATACTAATAGAGCCACATGCTCACCGGTTTGCCACATGATGTAGGCCTATGGACTGAACAAGAAACCACCAAAAATTTTAACCAGTCATCGTTCTCACAACACTGAGGACCAGTCATTCGAAATGACTTCTCCATGCATTTTATGCATTGGTAAAAGCACTATGATGAAAAGTGTGATATGTTTTCAGGTATCTCCTATACTAATAGAGCCGCTCACCGGTTTGCCACATGATGTAGGCCTATGGACTGAACAAGAAACCACCAAAAATTTTAACCAGTCATCGTTCTCACAACACTGAGGACCAGTCATTCGAAATGACTTCTCCATGCATTTTATGCATTGGTAAATGCACTATGATGAAAAGTGTGATATGTTTTCAGGTATCTCCTATACTAATAGAGCCACATGCTCACCGGTTTGCCACATGATGTAGGCCTATGGACTGAACAAGAAACCACCAAAAATTTTAACCAGTCATCGTTCTCACAACACTGAGGACCAGTCATTCGAAATGACTTCTCCATGCATTTTATGCATTGGTAAAAGCACTATGATGAAAAGTGTGATATGTTTTCAGGTATCTCCTATACTAATAGAGCCACATGCTCACCGGTTTGCCACATGATGTAGGCCTATGGACTGAACAAGAAACCACCAAAAATTTTAACCAGTCATCGTTCTCACAACACTGAGGACCAGTCATTCGAAATGACTTCTCCATGCATTTTATGCATTGGTAAAAGCACTATGATGAAAAGTGTGATATGTTTTCAGGTATCTCCTATACTAATAGAGCCACATGCTCACCGGTTTGCCACATGATGTAGGCCTATGGACTGAACAAGAAACCACCAAAAATTTTATCCAGTCATCGTTCTCACAACACTGAGGACCAGTCATTCGAAATGACTTCTCCATGCATTTTATGCATTGGTAAAAGCACTATGATGAAAAGTGTGATATGTTTTCAGGTATCTCCTATACTAATAGAGCCACATGCTCACCGGTTTGCCACATGATGTAGGCCTATGGACTGAACAAGAAACCACCAAAAATTTTAACCAGTCATCGTTCTCACAACACTGAGGACCAGTCATTCGAAATGACTTCTCCATGCATTTTATGCATTGGTAAAAGCACTATGATGAAAAGTGTGATATGTTTTCAGGTATCTCCTATACTAATAGAGCCACATGCTCACCGGTTTGCCACATGATGTAGGCCTATGGACTGAACAAGAAACCACCAAAAATTTTAACCAGTCATCGTTCTCACAACACTGAGGACCAGTCATTCGAAATGACTTCTCCATGCATTTTATGCATTGGTAAAAGCACTATGATGAAAAGTGTGATATGTTTTCAGGTATCTCCTATACTAATAGAGCCACATGCTCACCGGTTTGCCACATGATGTAGGCCTATGGACTGAACAAGAAACCACCAAAAATTTTAACCAGTCATCGTTCTCACAACACTGAGGACCAGTCATTCGAAATGACTTCTCCATGCATTTTATGCATTGGTAAAAGCACTATGATGAAAAGTGTGATATGTTTTCAGGTATCTCCTATACTAATAGAGCCACATACTCACCGGTTTGCCACATGATGTAGGCCTATGGACTGAACAAGAAACCACCAAAAATTTTAACCAGTCATCGTTCTCACAACACTGAGGACCAGTCATTCGAAATGACTTCTCCATGCATTTTATGCATTGGTAAAAGCACTATGATGAAAAGTGTGATATGTTTTCAGCTATCTCCTATACTAATAGAGCCACATGCTCACCGGTTTGCCACATGATGTAGGCCTATGGACTGAACAAGAAACCACCAAAAATTTTAACCAGTCATCGTTCTCACAACACTGAGGACCAGTCATTCGAAATGACTTCTCCATGCATTTTATGCATTGGTAAAAGCACTATGATGAAAAGTGTGATATGTTTTCAGGTATCTCCTATACTAATAGAGCCACATGCTCACTGGTTTGCCACATGATGTAGGCCTATGGACTGAACAAGAAACCACCAAAAATTTTAACCAGTCATCGTTCTCACAACACTGAGGACCAGTCATTCGAAATGACTTCTCCATGCATTTTATGCATTGGTAAAAGCACTATGATGAAAAGTGTGATATGTTTTCAGGTATCTCCTATACTAATAGAGCCACATGCTCACCGGTTTGCCACATGATGTAGGCCTATGGACTGAACAAGAAACCACCAAAAATTTTAACCAGTCATCGTTCTCACAACACTGAGGACCAGTCATTCGAAATGACTTCTCCATGCATTTTATGCATTGGTAAAAGCACTATGATGAAAAGTGTGATATGTTTTCAGGTATCTCCTATACTAATAGAGCCACATGCTCACCGGTTTGCCACATGATGTAGGCCTATGGACTGAACAAGAAACCACCAAAAATTTTAACCAGTCATCGTTCTCACAACACTGAGGAGCAGTCATTCGAAATGACTTCTCCATGCATTTTATGCATTGGTAAAAGCACTATGATGAAAAGTGTGATATGTTTTCAGGTATCTCCTATACTAATAGAGCCACATGCTCACCGGTTTGCCACATGCTGTAGGCCTATGGACTGAACAAGAAACCACCAAAAATTTTAACCAGTCATCGTTCTCACAACACTGAGGACCAGTCATTCGAAATGACTTCTCCATGCATTTTTCATGCATTGGTAAAAGCACTATGATGAAAAGTGTGATATGTTTTCAGGTATCTCCTATACTAATAGAGCCACATGCTCACCGGTTTGCCACATGATGTAGGCCTATGGACTGAACAAGAAACCACCAAAAATTTTAACCAGTCATCGTTCTCACAACACTGAGGACCAGTCATTCGAAATGACTTCTCCATGCATTTTATGCATTGGTAAAAGCACTATGATGAAAAGTGTGATATGTTTTCAGGTATCTCCTATACTAATAGAGCCACATGCTCACCGGTTTGCCACATGATGTAGGCCTATGGACTGAACAAGAAACCACCAAAAATTTTAACCAGTCATCGTTCTCACAACACTGAGGACCAGTCATTCGAAATGACTTCTCCATGCATTTTATGCATTGGTAAAAGCACTATGATGAAAAGTGTGGTATGTTTTCAGGTATCTCCTATACTAATAGAGCCACATGGCTCACCGGTTTGCCACATGATGTAGGCCTATGGACTGAACAAGAAACCACCAAAAATTTTAACCAGTCATCGTTCTCACAACACTGAGGACCAGTCATTCGAAATGACTTCTCCATGCATTTTATGCATTGGTAAAAGCACTATGATGAAAAGTGTGATATGTTTTCAGGTATCTCCTATACTAATAGAGCCACATGCTCACCAGTTTGCCACATGATGTAGGCCTATGGACTGAACAAGAAACCACCAAAAATTTTAACCAGTCATCGTTCTCACAACACTGAGGACCAGTCATTCGAAATGACTTCTCCATGCATTTTATGCATTGGTAAAAGCACTATGATGAAAAGTGTGATATGTTTTCAGGTATCTCCTATACTAATAGAGCCACATGCTCACCGGTTTGCCACATGATGTAGGCCTATGGACTGAACAAGAAACCACCAAAAATTTTAACCAGTCATCGTTCTCACAACACTGAGGACCAGTCATTCGAAATGACTTCTCCATGCATTTTATGCATTGGTAAAAGCACTATGATGAAAAGTGTGATATGTTTTACATAGTAACATAGTAACATAGTTAGTAAGGCCGAAAAAAGACATTTGTCCATCCAGTTCAGCCTATATTCCATCATAATAAATACCCAGATCTACGTCCTTCTACAGAACCTAATAATTGTATGATACAATATTGTTCTGCTCCAGGAAGACATCCAGGCCTCTCTTGAACCCCTCGACTGAGTTCGCCATCACCACCTCCTCAGGTAAGCAATTCCAGATTCTCACTGCCCTAACAGTAAAGAATCCTCTTCTATGTTGGTGGAAAAACCTTCTCTCCTCCAGACGCAAAGAATGCCCCCTTGTGCCCGTCACCTTCCTTGGTATAAACAGATCCTCAGCGAGATATTTGTATTGTCCCCTTATATACTTATACATGGTTATTAGATCGCCCCTCAGTCGTCTTTTTTCTAGACTAAATAATCCTAATTTCGCTAATCTATCTGGGTATTGTAGTTCTCCCATCCCCTTTATTAATTTTGTTGCCCTCCTTTGTACTCTCTCTAGTTCCATTATATCCTTCCTGAGCACCGGTGCCCAAAACTGGACACAGTACTCCATGTGCGGTCTAACTAGGGATTTGTACAGAGGCAGTATAATGCTCTCATCATGTGTATCCAGACCTCTTTTAATGCACCCCATGATCCTGTTTGCCTTGGCAGCTGCTGCCTGGCACTGGCTGCTCCAGGTAAGTTTATCATTAACTAGGATCCCCAAGTCCTTCTCCCTGTCAGATTTACCCAGTGGTTTCCCGTTCAGTGTGTAATGGTGATATTGATTCCCTCTTCCCATGTGTATAACCTTACATTTATCATTGTTAAACCTCATCTGCCACCTTTCAGCCCAAGTTTCCAACTTATCGAGATCCATCTGTAGCAGAATACTATCTTCTCTTGTATTAACTGCTTTACATAGTTTTGTATCATCTGCAAATATCGATATTTTACTGTGTAAACCTTCTACCAGATCATTAATGAATATGTTGAAGAGAACAGGTCCCAATACTGACCCCTGCGGTACCCCACTGGTCACAGCGACCCAGTTAGAGACTATACCATTTATAACCACCCTCTGCTTTCTATCACTAAGCCAGTTACTAACCCATTTACACACATTTTCCCCCAGACCAAGCATTCTCATTTTGTGTACCAACCTCTTGTGCGGCACGGTATCAAACGCTTTGGAAAAATCGAGATATACCACGTCCAATGACTCACCGTGGTCCAGTCTATAGCTTACCTCTTCATAAAAACTGATTAGATTGGTTTGACAGGAGCGATTTCTCATAAACCCATGCTGATATGGAGTTAAACAGTTATTCTCATTGAGATAATCCAGAATAACATCCCTCAGAAACCCTTCAAATATTTTACCAACAATAGAGGTTAGACTTACTGGCCTATAATTTCCAGGTTCACTTTTAGAGCCCTTTTTGAATATTGGCACCACATTTGCTATGCGCCAATCCTGCGGAATTTTTTTTCAGGTATCTCCTATACTAATAGAGCCACATGCTCACCGGTTTGCCACATGATGTAGGCCTATGGACTGAACAAGAAACCACCAAAAATTTTAACCAGTCATCGTTCTCACAACACTGAGGACCAGTCATTCGAAATGACTTCTCCATGCATTTTATGCATTGGTAAAAGCACTATGATGAAAAGTGTGATATGTTTTCAGGTATCTCCTATACTAATAGAGCCACATGCTCACCGGTTTGCCACATGATGTAGGCCTATGGACTGAACAAGAAACCACCAAAAATTTTAACCAGTCATCGTTCTCACAACACTGAGGACCAGTCATTCGAAATGACTTCTCCATGCATTTTATGCATTGGTAAAAGCACTATGATGAAAAGTGTGATATGTTTTCAGGTATCTCCTATACTAATAGAGCCACATGCTCACCGGTTTGCCACATGATGTAGGCCTATGGACTGAACAAGAAACCACCAAAAATTTTAACCAGTCATCGTTCTCACAACACTGAGGACCAGTCATTCGAAATGACTTCTCCATGCATTTTATGCATTGGTAAAAGCACTATGATGAAAAGTGTGATATGTTTTCAGGTATCTCCTATACTAATAGAGCCACATGCTCACCGGTTTGCCACATGATGTAGGCCTATGGACTGAACAAGAAACCACCAAAAATTTTAACCAGTCATCGTTCTCACAACACTGAGGACCAGTCATTCGAAATGACTTCTCCATGCATTTTATGCATTGGTAAAAGCACTATGATGAAAAGTGTGATATGTTTTCAGGTATCTCCTATACTAATAGAGCCACATGCTCACCGGTTTGCCACATGATGTAGGCCTATGGACTGAACAAGAAACCACCAAAAATTTTAACCAGTCATCGTTCTCACAACACTGAGGACCAGTCATTCGAAATGACTTCTCCATGCATTTTATGCATTGGTAAAAGCACTATGATGAAAAGTGTGATATGTTTTCAGGTATCTCCTATACTAATAGAGCCACATGCTCACCGATTTGCCACATGATGTAGGCCTATGGACTGAACAAGAAACCACCAAAAATTTTAACCAGTCATCGTTCTCACAACACTGAGGACCAGTCATTCGAAATGACTTCTCCATGCATTTTATGCATTGGTAAAAGCACTATGATGAAAAGTGTGATATGTTTTCAGGTATCTCCTATACTAATAGAGCCACATGCTCACCGGTTTGCCACATGATGTAGGCCTATGGACTGAACAAGAAACCACCAAAAATTTTAACCAGTCATCGTTCTCACAACACTGAGGACCAGTCATTCGAAATGACTTCTCCATGCATTTTATGCATTGGTAAAAGCACTATGATGAAAAGTGTGATATGTTTTCAGGTATCTCCTATACTAATAGAGCCACATGCTCACCGGTTTGCCACATGATGTAGGCCTATGGACTGAACAAGAAACCACCAAAAATTTTAAACCAGTCATCGTTCTCACAACACTGAGGACCAGTCATTCGAAATGACTTCTCCATGCATTTTATGCATTGGTAAAAGCACTATGATGAAAAGTGTGATATGTTTTCAGGTATCTCCTATACTAATAGAGCCACATGCTCACCGATTTGCCACATGATGTAGGCCTATGGACAAAACAAGAAACCACCAAAAATTTTAACCAGTCATCGTTCTCACAACACTGAGGACCAGTCATTCGAAATGACTTCTCCATGCATTTTATGCATTGGTTAAAAGCACTATGATGAAAAGTGTGATATGTTTTCAGGTATCTCCTATACTAATAGAGCCACATGCTCACCGGTTTGCCACATGATGTAGGCCTATGGACTGAACAAGAAACCACCAAAAATTTTAACCAGTCATCGTTCTCACAACACTGAGGACCAGTCATTCGAAATGACTTCTCCATGCATTTTATGCATTGGTAAAAGCACTATGATGAAAAGTGTGATATGTTTTCAGGTATCTCCTATACTAATAGAGCCACATGCTCACCGGTTTGCCACATGATGTAGGCCTATGGACTGAACAAGAAACCACCAAAAATTTTAACCAGTCATCGTTCTCACAACACTGAGGACCAGTCATTCGAAATGACTTCTCCATGCATTTTCATGCATTGGTAAAAGCACTATGTTGTAAAAGCTGTGTGATATGTTTTCAGGTATCTCCTATTACTAATAGAGCCACATGCTCACCGGTTTGCCACATGATGTAGGCCTATGGACTGAACAAGAAACCACCAAAAATTTTAACCAGTCATCGTTCTCACAACACTGAGGGACCAGTCATTCGAAATGACTTCTCCATGCATTTTATGCATTGGTAAAAGCACTATGATGAAAAGTGTGATATGTTTTCAGGTATCTCCTATACTAATAGAGCCACATGCTCACCGGTTTGCCACATGATGTAGGGCCTATGGACTGAACAAGAAACCACCAAAATTTTAACCAGTCATCGTTCTCACAACACTGAGGACCAGTCATTCGAAATGACTTCTCCATGCATTTTATGCATTGGTAAAAGCACTATGATGAAAAGTGTGATATGTTTTCAGGTATCTCCTATACTAATAGAGCCACATGCTCACCGGTTTGCCACATGATGTAGGCCTATGGACTGAACAAGAAACCACCAAAAATTTTAACCAGTCATCGTTCTCACAACACTGAGGACCAGTCATTCGAAAATGACTTCTCCATGCATTTTATGCATTGGTAAAAGCACTATGATGAAAAGTGTGATATGTTTTCAGGTATCTCCTATACTAATAGAGCCACATGCTCACCGGTTTGCCACATGATGTAGGCCTATGGACTGAACAAGAAACCACCAAAAATTTTAACCAGTCATCGTTCTCACAACACTGAGGACCAGTCATTCGAAATGACTTCTCCATGCATTTTATGCATTGGTAAAAGCACTATGATGAAAAGTGTGATATGTTTTCAGGTATCTCCTATACTAATAGAGCCACATGCTCACCGGTTTGCCACATGATGTAGGCCTATGGACTGAACAAGAAACCACCAAAAATTTTAACCAGTCATCGTTCTCACAACACTGAGGACCAGTCATTCGAAATGACTTCTCCATGCATTTTATGCATTGTAAAAGCACTATGATGAAAAGTGTGATATGTTTTCAGGTATCTCCTATACTAATAGAGCCACATGCTCACCGGTTTGCCACATGATGTAGGCCTATGGACTGAACAAGAAACCACCAAAAATTTTAACCAGTCATCGTTCTCACAACACTGAGGACCAGTCATTCGAAATGACTTCTCCATGCATTTTATGCATTGGTAAAAAGCACTATGATGAAAAGTGTGATATGTTTTCAGGTATCTCCTATATCTAATAGAGCCACATGCTCACCGGTTTGCCACATGATGTAGGCCTATGGACTGAACAAGAAGACCACCAAAAATTTTAACCAGTCATCGTTCTCACAACACTGAGGACCAGTCATTCGAAATGACTTCTCCATGCATTTTATGCATTGGTAAAAGCACTATGATGAAAAGTGTGATATGTTTTCAGGTATCTCCTATACTAATAGAGCCACATGCTCACCGGTTTGCCACATGATGTAGGCCTATGGACTGAACAAGAAACCACCAAAAATTTTAACCAGTCATCGTTCTCACAACACTGAGGACCAGTCATTCGAAATGACTTCTCCATGCATTTTATGCATTGGTAAAAGCACTATGATGAAAAGTGTGATATGTTTTCAGGTATCTCCTATACTAATAGAGCCACATGCTCACCGGTTTGCCACATGATGTAGGCCTATGGACTGAACAAGAAACCACCAAAAATTTTAACCAGTCATCGTTCTCACAACACTGAGGACCAGTCATTCGAAATGACTTCTCCATGCATTTTATGCATGGTAAAAGCACTATGATGAAAAGTGTGATATGTTTTCAGGTATCTCCTATACTAATAGAGCCACATGCTCACGGTTTGCCACATGATGTAGGCCTATGGACTGAACAAGAAACCACCAAAAATTTTAACCAGTCATCGTTTCTCACAACACTGAGGACCAGGTCATTCGAAATGACTTCTTCTCCATGCATTTTATGCATTGGTAAAAGCACTATGATGAAAAGTGTGATATGTTTTCAGGTATCTCCTATACTAATAGAGCCACATGCTCACCGGTTTGCCACATGATGTAGGCCTATGGACTGAACAAGAAACCACCAAAAATTTTAACCAGTCATCGTTCTCACAACACTGAGGACCAGTCATTCGAAATGA
Source organism: Ranitomeya imitator (assembly GCF_032444005.1). Taxonomy (NCBI): domain Eukaryota; kingdom Metazoa; phylum Chordata; class Amphibia; order Anura; family Dendrobatidae; genus Ranitomeya; species Ranitomeya imitator. Next base: position 381,940 of record NW_027193791.1, read on the forward strand.
CTTCTCCATGCATTTTATGCATTGGTAAAAGCACTATGATGAAAAGTGTGATATGTTTTCAGGTATCTCCTATACTAATAGAGCCACATGCTCACCGGTTTGCCACATGATGTAGGCCTATGGACTGAACAAGAAACCACCAAAAATTTTAACCAGTCATCGTTCTCACAACACTGAGGACCAGTCATTCGAAATGACTTCTCCATGCATTTTATGCATTGGTAAAAGCACTATGATGAAAAGTGTGATATGTTTTCAGGTATCTCCTATACTAATAGAGCCACATGCTCACCGGTTTGCCACATGATGTAGGCCTATGGACTGAACAAGAAACCACCAAAAATTTTAACCAGTCATCGTTCTCACAACACTGAGGACCAGTCATTCGAAATGACTTCTCCATGCATTTTATGCATTGGTAAAAGCACTATGATGAAAAGTGTGATATGTTTTCAGGTATCTCCTATACTAATAGAGCCACATGCTCACCGGTTTGCCACATGATGTAGGCCTATGGACTGAACAAGAAACCACCAAAAATTTTAACCAGTCATCGTTCTCACAACACTGAGGACCAGTCATTCGAAATGACTTCTCCATGCATTTTATGCATTGGTAAAAGCACTATGATGAAAAGTGTGATATGTTTTCAGGTATCTCCTATACTAATAGAGCCACATGCTCACCGGTTTGCCACATGATGTAGGCCTATGGACTGAACAAGAAACCACCAAAAATTTTAACCAGTCATCGTTCTCACAACACTGAGGACCAGTCATTCGAAATGACTTCTCCATGCATTTTATGCATTGGTAAAAGCACTATGATGAAAAGTGTGATATGTTTTCAGGTATCTCCTATACTAATAGAGCCACATGCTCACCGGTTTGCCACATGATGTAGGCCTATGGACTGAACAAGAAACCACCAAAAATTTTAACCAGTCATCGTTCTCACAACACTGAGGACCAGTCATTCGAAATGACTTCTCCATGCATTTTATGCATTGGTAAAAGCACTATGATGAAAAGTGTGATATGTTTTCAGGTATCTCCTATACTAATAGAGCCACATGCTCACCGGTTTGCCACATGATGTAGGCCTATGGACTGAACAAGAAACCACCAAAAATTTTAACCAGTCATCGTTCTCACAACACTGAGGACCAGTCATTCGAAATGACTTCTCCATGCATTTTATGCATTGGTAAAAGCACTATGATGAAAAGTGTGATATGTTTTCAGGTATCTCCTATACTAATAGAGCCACATGCTCACCGGTTTGCCACATGATGTAGGCCTATGGACTGAACAAGAAACCACCAAAAATTTTAACCAGTCATCGTTCTCACAACACTGAGGACCAGTCATTCGAAATGACTTCTCCATGCATTTTATGCATTGGTAAAAGCACTATGATGAAAAGTGTGATATGTTTTCAGGTATCTCCTATACTAATAGAGCCACATGCTCACCGGTTTGCCACATGATGTAGGCCTATGGACTGAACAAGAAACCACCAAAAATTTTAACCAGTCATCGTTCTCACAACACTGAGGACCAGTCATTCGAAATGACTTCTCCATGCATTTTATGCATTGGTAAAAGCACTATGATGAAAAGTGTGATATGTTTTCAGGTATCTCCTATACTAATAGAGCCACATGCTCACCGGTTTGCCACATGATGTAGGCCTATGGACTGAACAAGAAACCACCAAAAATTTTAACCAGTCATCGTTCTCACAACACTGAGGACCAGTCATTCGAAATGACTTCTCCATGCATTTTATGCATTGGTAAAAGCACTATGATGAAAAGTGTGATATGTTTTCAGGTATCTCCTATACTAATAGAGCCACATGCTCACCGGTTTGCCACATGATGTAGGCCTATGGACTGAACAAGAAACCACCAAAAATTTTAACCAGTCATCGTTCTCACAACACTGAGGACCAGTCATTCGAAATGACTTCTCCATGCATTTTATGCATTGGTAAAAGCACTATGATGAAAAGTGTGATATGTTTTCAGGTATCTCCTATACTAATAGAGCCACATGCTCACCGGTTTGCCACATGATGTAGGCCTATGGACTGAACAAGAAACCACCAAAAATTTTAACCAGTCATCGTTCTCACAACACTGAGGACCAGTCATTCGAAATGACTTCTCCATGCATTTTATGCATTGGTAAAAGCACTATGATGAAAAGTGTGATATGTTTTCAGGTATCTCCTATACTAATAGAGCCACATGCTCACCGGTTTGCCACATGATGTAGGCCTATGGACTGAACAAGAAACCACCAAAAATTTTAACCAGTCATCGTTCTCACAACACTGAGGACCAGTCATTCGAAATGACTTCTCCATGCATTTTATGCATTGGTAAAAGCACTATGATGAAAAGTGTGATATGTTTTCAGGTATCTCCTATACTAATAGAGCCACATGCTCACCGGTTTGCCACATGATGTAGGCCTATGGACTGAACAAGAAACCACCAAAAATTTTAACCAGTCATCGTTCTCACAACACTGAGGACCAGTCATTCGAAATGACTTCTCCATGCATTTTATGCATTGGTAAAAGCACTATGATGAAAAGTGTGATATGTTTTCAGGTATCTCCTATACTAATAGAGCCACATGCTCACCGGTTTGCCACATGATGTAGGCCTATGGACTGAACAAGAAACCACCAAAAATTTTAACCAGTCATCGTTCTCACAACACTGAGGACCAGTCATTCGAAATGACTTCTCCATGCATTTTATGCATTGGTAAAAGCACTATGATGAAAAGTGTGATATGTTTTCAGGTATCTCCTATACTAATAGAGCCACATGCTCACCGGTTTGCCACATGATGTAGGCCTATGGACTGAACAAGAAACCACCAAAAATTTTAACCAGTCATCGTTCTCACAACACTGAGGACCAGTCATTCGAAATGACTTCTCCATGCATTTTATGCATTGGTAAAAGCACTATGATGAAAAGTGTGATATGTTTTCAGGTATCTCCTATACTAATAGAGCCACATGCTCACCGGTTTGCCACATGATGTAGGCCTATGGACTGAACAAGAAACCACCAAAAATTTTAACCAGTCATCGTTCTCACAACACTGAGGACCAGTCATTCGAAATGACTTCTCCATGCATTTTATGCATTGGTAAAAGCACTATGATGAAAAGTGTGATATGTTTTCAGGTATCTCCTATACTAATAGAGCCACATGCTCACCGGTTTGCCACATGATGTAGGCCTATGGACTGAACAAGAAACCACCAAAAATTTTAACCAGTCATCGTTCTCACAACACTGAGGACCAGTCATTCGAAATGACTTCTCCATGCATTTTATGCATTGGTAAAAGCACTATGATGAAAAGTGTGATATGTTTTCAGGTATCTCCTATACTAATAGAGCCACATGCTCACCGGTTTGCCACATGATGTAGGCCTATGGACTGAACAAGAAACCACCAAAAATTTTAACCAGTCATCGTTCTCACAACACTGAGGACCAGTCATTCGAAATGACTTCTCCATGCATTTTATGCATTGGTAAAAGCACTATGATGAAAAGTGTGATATGTTTTCAGGTATCTCCTATACTAATAGAGCCACATGCTCACCGGTTTGCCACATGATGTAGGCCTATGGACTGAACAAGAAACCACCAAAAATTTTAACCAGTCATCGTTCTCACAACACTGAGGACCAGTCATTCGAAATGACTTCTCCATGCATTTTATGCATTGGTAAAAGCACTATGATGAAAAGTGTGATATGTTTTCAGGTATCTCCTATACTAATAGAGCCACATGCTCACCGGTTTGCCACATGATGTAGGCCTATGGACTGAACAAGAAACCACCAAAAATTTTAACCAGTCATCGTTCTCACAACACTGAGGACCAGTCATTCGAAATGACTTCTCCATGCATTTTATGCATTGGTAAAAGCACTATGATGAAAAGTGTGATATGTTTTCAGGTATCTCCTATACTAATAGAGCCACATGCTCACCGGTTTGCCACATGATGTAGGCCTATGGACTGAACAAGAAACAAGAAACCACCAAAAATTTTAACCAGTCATTGTTCTCACAACACTGAGGACCAGTCATTCGAAATGACTTCTCCATGCATTTTATGCATTGGTAAAAGCACTATGATGTGATATGTTTTTCAGGTATCTCCTATACTAATTAGAGCCACATGCTCCACCGGTTTGCCACATGATGTAGGCCTATGGACTGAACAAGAAACCACCAAAAATTTTAACCAGTCATCGTTCTCACAACACTGAGGACCAGTCATTCGAAATGACTTCTCCATGCATTTTATGCATTGGTAAAAGCACTATGATGAAAAGTGTGATATGTTTTCAGGTATCTCCTATACTAATAGAGCCACATGCTCACCGGTTTGCCACATGATGTAGGCCTATGGACCTGAACAAGAAACCACCAAAAATTTTAACCAGTCATCGTTCTCACAACACTGAGGACCAGTCATTCGAAATGACTTCTCCATGCATTTTATGCATTGGTAAAAGCACTATGATGAAAAGTGTGATATGTTTTCAGGTATCTCCTATACTAATAGAGCCACATGCTCACCGGTTTGCCACATGATGTAGGCCTATGGACCTGAACAAGAAACCACCAAAAATTTTAACCAGTCATCGTTCTCACAACACTGAGGACCAGTCATTCGAAATGACTTCTCCATGCATTTTATGCATTGGTAAAAGCACTATGATGAAAAGTGTGATATGTTTTCAGGTATCTCCTATACTAATAGAGCCACATGCTCACCGGTTTGCCACATGATGTAGGCCTATGGACTGAACAAGAAACCACCAAAATTTTAACCAGTCATCGTTCTCACAACACTGAGGACCAGTCATTCGAAATGACTTCTCCATGCATTTTATGCATTGGTAAAAGCACTATGATGAAAGTGTGATATGTTTTCAGGTATCTCCTATACTAATAGAGCCACATGCTCACCGGTTTGCCACATGATGTAGGCCTATGGACTGAACAAGAAACCACCAAAAATTTTAACCAGTCATCGTTCTCACAACACTGAGGACCAGTCATTCGAAATGACTTCTCCATGCATTTTATGCATTGGTAAAAGCACTATGATGAAAAGTGTGATATGTTTTCAGGTATCTCCTATACTAATAGAGCCACATGCTCACCGGTTTGCCACATGATGTAGGCCTATGGACTGAACAAGAAACCACCAAAAATTTTAACCAGTCATCGTTCTCACAACACTGAGGACCAGTCATTCGAAATGACTTCTCCATGCATTTTATGCATTGGTAAAAGCACTATGATGAAAAGTGTGATATGTTTTCAGGTATCTCCTATACTAATAGAGCCACATGCTCACCGGTTTGCCACATGATGTAGGCCTATGGACTGAACAAGAAACCACCAAAAATTTTAACCAGTCATCGTTCTCACAACACTGAGGACCAGTCATTCGAAATGACTTCACCATGCATTTTATGCATTGGTAAAAGCACTATGATGAAAAGTGTGATATGTTTTCAGGTATCTCCTATACTAATAGAGCCACATGCTCACCGGTTTGCCACATGATGTAGGCCTATGGACTGAACAAGAAACCACCAAAAATTTTGACCAGTCATCGTTCTCACAACACTGAGGACCAGTCATTCGAAATGACTTCTCCATGCATTTTATGCATTGGTAAAAGCACTATGATGAAAAGTGTGATATGTTTTCAGGTATCTCCTATACTAATAGAGCCACATGCTCACCGGTTTGCCACATGATGTAGGCTATGGACTGAACAAGAAACCACCAAAAATTTTAACCAGTCATCGTTCTCACAACACTGAGGACCAGTCATTCGAAATGACTTCTCCATGCATTTTATGCATTGGTAAAAGCACTATGATGAAAAGTGTGATATGTTTTCAGGTATCTCCTATACTAATAGAGCCACATGCTCACCGGTTTGCCACATGATGTAGGCCTATGGACTGAACAAGAAACCACCAAAAATTTTAACCAGTCATCGTTCTCACAACACTGAGGACCAGTCATTCGAAATGACTTCTCATGCATTTTATGCATTGGTAAAAGCACTATGATGAAAAGTGTGATATGTTTTCAGGTATCTCCTATACTAATAGAGCCACATGCTCATCCTGGTTTGCCACATGATGTAGGCCTATGGACTGAACAAGAAACCACCAAAAATTTTAACCAGTCATCGTTCTCACAACACTGAGGACCAGTCATTCGAAATGACTTCACCATGCATTTTATGCATTGGTAAAAGCACTATGATGAAAAGTGTGATATGTTTTCAGGTATCTCCTATACTAATAGAGCCACATGCTCACCGGTTTGCCACATGATGTAGGCCTATGGACTGAACAAGAAACCACCAAAAATTTTAACCAGTCATCGTTCTCACAACACTGAGGACCAGTCATTCGAAATGACTTCACCATGCATTTTATGCATTGGTAAAAGCACTATGATGAAAAGTGTGATATGTTTTCAGGTATCTCCTATACTAATAGAGCCACATGCTCACCGGTTTGCCACATGATGTAGGCCTATGGACTGAACAAGAAACCACCAAAAATTTTAACCAGTCATCGTTCTCACAACACTGAGGACCAGTCATTCGAAATGACTTCTCCATGCATTTTATGCATTGGTAAAAGCACTATGATGAAAAGTGTGATATGTTTTCAGGTATCTCCTATACTAATAGAGCCACATGCTCACCGGTTTGCCACATGATGTAGGCCTATGGACTGAACAAGAAACCACCAAAAATTTTAACCAGTCATCGTTCTCACAACACTGAGGACCAGTCATTCGAAATGACTTCTCCATGCATTTTATGCATTGGTAAAAGCACTATGATGAAAAGTGTGATATGTTTTCAGGTATCTCCTATACTAATAGAGCCACATGCTCACCGGTTTGCCACATGATGTAGGCCTATGGACTGAACAAGAAACCACCAAAAATTTTAACCAGTCATCGTTCTCACAACACTGAGGACCAGTCATTCGAAATGACTTCACCATGCATTTTATGCATTGGTAAAAGCACTATGATGAAAAGTGTGATATGTTTTCAGGTATCTCCTATACTAATAGAGCCACATGCTCACCGGTTTGCCACATGATGTAGGCCTATGGACTGAACAAGAAACCACCAAAAATTTTGAACCAGTCATCGTTCTCACAACACTGAGGACCAGTCATTCGAAATGACTTCTCCATGCATTTTATGCATTGGTAAAAGCACTATGATGAAAAGTGTGATATGTTTTCAGGTATCTCCTATACTAATAGAGCCACATGCTCACCGGTTTGCCACATGATGTAGGCCTATGGACTGAACAAGAAACCACCAAAAATTTTAACCAGTCATCGTTCTCACAACACTGAGGACCAGTCATTCGAAATGACTTCACCATGCATTTTATGCATTGGTAAAAGCACTATGATGAAAAGTGTGATATGTTTTCAGGTATCTCCTATACTAATAGAGCCACATGCTCACCTGGTTTGCCACATGATGTAGGCCTATGGACTGAACAAGAAACCACCAAAAATTTTAACCAGTCATCGTTCTCACAACACTGAGGACCAGTCATTCGAAATGACTTCTCCATGCATTTTATGCATTGGTAAAAGCACTATGATGAAAAGTGTGATATGTTTTCAGGTATCTCCTATACTAATAGAGCCACATGCTCACCGGTTTGCCACATGATGTAGGCCTATGGACTGAACAAGAAACCACCAAAAATTTTAACCAGTCATCGTTCTCACAACACTGAGGACCAGTCATTCGAAATGACTTCTCCATGCATTTTATGCATTGGTAAAAGCACTATGATGAAAAGTGTGATATGTTTTCAGGTATCTCCTATACTAATAGAGCCACATGCTCACCGGTTTGCCACATGATGTAGGCCTATGGACTGAACAAGAAACCACCAAAAATTTTAACCAGTCATCGTTCTCACAACACTGAGGACCAGTCATTCGAAATGACTTCTCCATGCATTTTATGCATTGGTAAAAGCACTATGATGAAAAGTGTGATATGTTTTCAGGTATCTCCTATACTAATAGAGCCACATGCTCACCGGTTTGCACATGATGTAGGCCTATGGACTGAACAAGAAACCACCAAAAATTTTAACCAGTCATCGTTCTCACAACACTGAGGACCAGTCATTCGAAATGACTTCTCCATGCATTTTATGCATTGGTAAAAGCACTATGATGAAAAGTGTGATATGTTTTCAGGTATCTCCTATACTAATAGAGCCACATGCTCACCGGTTTGCCACATGATGTAGGCCTATGGACTGAACAAGAAACCACCAAAATTTTAACCAGTCATCGTTCTCACAACACTGAGGACCAGTCATTCGAAATGACTTCTCCATGCATTTTATGCATTGGTAAAAGCACTATGATGAAAAGTGTGATATGTTTTCAGGTATCTCCTATACTAATAGAGCCACATGCTCACCGGTTTGCCACATGATGTAGGCCTATGGACTGAACAAGAAACCACCAAAAATTTTAACCAGTCATCGTTCTCACAACACTGAGGACCAGTCATTCGAAATGACTTCTCCATGCATTTTATGCATTGGTAAAAGCACTATGATGAAAAGTGTGATATGTTTTCAGGTATCTCCTATACTAATAGAGCCACATGCTCACCGGTTTGCCACATGATGTAGGCCTATGGACTGAACAAGAAACCACCAAAAATTTTAACCAGTCATCGTTCTCACAACACTGAGGACCAGTCATTCGAAATGACTTCTCCATGCATTTTATGCATTGGTAAAAGCACTATGATGAAAAGTGTGATATGTTTTCAGGTATCTCCTATACTAATAGAGCCACATGCTCACCGGTTTGCCACATGATGTAGGCCTATGGACTGAACAAGAAACCACCAAAAATTTTAACCAGTCATCGTTCTCACAACACTGAGGAGCCTAGTCATTCGAAATGACTTCTCCATGCATTTTATGCATTGGTAAAAGCACTATGATGAAAAGTGTGATATGTTTTCAGGTATCTCCTATACTAATAGAGCCACATGCTCACCGGTTTGCCACATGATGTAGGCCTATGGACTGAACAAGAAACCACCAAAATTTTAACCAGTCATCGTCCTCACAACACTGAGGACCAGTCATTCGAAATGACTTCTCCATGCATTTTATGCATTGGTAAAAGCACTATGATGAAAAGTGTGATATGTTTTCAGGTATCTCCTATACTAATAGAGCCACATGCTCACCGGTTTGCCACATGATGTAGGCCTATGGACTGAACAAGAAACCACCAAAAATTTTAACCAGTCATCGTTCTCACAACACTGAGGACCAGTCATTCGAAATGACTTCTCCATGCATTTTATGCATTGGTAAAAGCACTATGATGAAAAGTGTGATATGTTTTCAGGTATCTCCTATACTAATAGAGCCACATGCTCACCGGTTTGCCACATGATGTAGGCCTATGGACTGAACAAGAAACCACCAAAAATTTTAACCAGTCATCTGTTCTCACAACACTGAGGACCAGTCATTCGAAATGACTTCTCCATGCATTTTATGCATTGGTAAAAGCACTATGATAAGTGTGATATGTTTTCAGGTATCTCCTATACTAATAGAGCCACATGCTCACCGGTTTGCCACATGATGTAGGCCTATGGACTGAACAAGAAACCACCAAAAATTTTAACCAGTCATCGTTCTCACAACACTGAGGACCAGTCATTCGAAATGACTTCTCCATGCATTTTATGCATTGGTAAAAGCACTATGATGAAAAGTGTGATATGTATTCAGGTATCTCCTATACTAATAGAGCCACATGCTCACCGGTTTGCCACATGATGTAGGCCTATGGACTGAACAAGAAACCACCAAAAATTTTAACCAGTCATCGTTCTCACAACACTGAGGACCAGTCATTCGAAATGACTTCTCCATGCATTTTATGCATTGGTAAAAGCACTATGATGAAAAGTGTGATATGTTTTCAGGTATCTCTATACTAATAGAGCCACATGCTCACCGGTTTGCCACATGATGTAGGCCTATGGACTGAACAAGAAACCACCAAAAATGTTAACCAGTCATCGTTCTCACAACACTGAGGACCAGTCATTCGAAATGACTTCTCCATGCATTTTATGCATTGGTAAAAGCACTATGATGAAAAGTGTGATATGTTTTCAGGTATCTCCTATACTAATAGAGCCACATGCTCACCGGTTTGCCACATGATGTAGGCCTATGGGACTGAACAAGAAACCACCAAAAATTTTAACCAGTCATCGTTCTCACAACACTGAGGACCAGTCATTGGAAATGACTTCTCCATGCATTTTATGCATTGGTAAAAGCACTATGATGAAAAGTGTGATATGTTTTCAGGTATCTCCTATACTAATAGAGCCACATGCTCACCGGTTTGCCACATGATGTAGGCCTATGGACTGAAAAAGAAACCACCAAAAATTTTAACCAGTCATCGTTCTCACAACACTGAGGACCAGTCATTCGAAATGACTTCTCCATGCATTGTATGCATTGGTAAAAGCACTATGATGAAAAGTGTGATATGTTTTCAGGTATCTCCTATACTAATAGAGCCACATGCTCACCGGTTTGCCACATGATGTAGGCCTATGGACTGAACAAGAAACCACCAAAAATTTTAACCAGTCATCGTTCTCACAACACTGAGGACCAGTCATTCGAAATGACTTCTCCATGCATTTTATGCATTGGTAAAAGCACTATGATGAAAAGTGTGATATGTTTTCAGGTATCTCCTATACTAATAGAGCCACATGCTCACCGGTTTGCCACATGATGTAGGCCTATGGACTGAACAAGAAACCACCAAAAATTTTAACCAGTCATTGTTCTCACAACACTGAGGACCAGTCATTCGAAATGACTTCTCCATGCATTTTATGCATTGGTAAAAGCACTATGATGTGATATGTTTTCAGGTATCTCCTATACTAATAGAGCCACATGCTCACCGGTTTGCCACATGATGTAGGCCTATGGACTGAACAAGAAACCACCAAAAATTTTAACCAGTCATCGTTCTCACAACACTGAGGACCAGTCATTCGAAATGACTTCTCCATGCATTTTATGCATTGGTAAAAGCACTATGATGAAAAGTGTGATATGTTTTCAGGTATCTCCTATACTAATAGAGCCACATGCTCACCGGTTTGCCACATGATGTAGGCCTATGGACTGAACAAGAAACCACCAAAAATTTTAACCAGTCATCGTTCTCACAACACTGAGGACCAGTCATTCGAAATGACTTCTCCATGCATTTTATGCATTGGTAAAAGCACTATGATGAAAAGTGTGATGTTTTCAGGTATCTCTTATACTAATAGAGCCACATGCTCACCGGTTTGCCACATGATGTAGGCCTATGGACTGAACAAGAAACCACCAAAAATTTTAACCAGTCATCGTTCTCACAACACTGAGGACCAGTCATTCGAAATGACTTCTCCATGCATTTTATGCATTGGTAAAAGCACTATGATGAAAAGTGTGATATGTTTTCAGGTATCTCCTATACTAATAGAGCCACATGCTCACCGGTTTGCCACATGATGTAGGCCTATGGACTGAACAAGAAACCACCAAAAATTTTAACCAGTCATCGTTCTCACAACACTGAGGACCAGTCATTCGAAATGACTTCTCCATGCATTTTATGCATTGGTAAAAGCACTATGATGAAAAGTGTGATATGTTTTTCAGGTATCTCCTATACTAATAGAGCCACATGCTCACCGGTTTGCCACATGATGTAGGCCTATGGACTGAAAAAGAAACCACCAAAAATTTTAACCAGTCATCGTTCTCACAACACTGAGGACCAGTCATTCGAAATGACTTCTCCATGCATTGTATGCATTGGTAAAAGCACTATGATGAAAAGTGTGATATGTTTTCAGGTATCTCCTATACTAATAGAGCCACATGCTCACCGGTTTGCCACATGATGTAGGCCTATGGACTGAACAAGAAACCACCAAAAATTTTAACCAGTCATCGTTCTCACAACACTGAGGACCAGTCATTCGAAATGACTTCTCCATGCATTTTATGCATTGGTAAAAGCACTATGATGAAAAGTGTGATATGTTTTCAGGTATCTCCTATACTAATAGAGCCACATGCTCACCGGTTTGCCACATGATGTAGGCCTATGGACTGAACAAGAAACCACCAAAAATTTTAACCAGTCATCGTTCTCACAACACTGAGGACCAGTCATTCGAAATGACTTCTCCATGCATTTTATGCATTGGTAAAAGCACTATGATGAAAAGTGTGATATGTTTTCAGGTATCTCCTATACTAATAGAGCCACATGCTCACCGGTTTGCCACATGATATAGGCTATGGACTGAAGAAGAAACCACCAAAAATTTTAACCCGTCATCGTTCTCACAACACTGAGGACCAGTCATTCGAAATGACTTCTCCATGCATTTTATGCATTGGTAAAAGCACTATGATGAAAAGTGTGATATGTTTTCAGGTATCTCCTATACTAATAGAGCCACATGCTCACCGGTTTGCCACATGATGTAGGCCTATGGACTGAACAAGAAACCACCAAAAATTTTAACCAGTCATCGTTCTCACAACACTGAGGACCAGTCATTCGAAATGACTTCTCCATGCATTTTATGCATTGGTAAAAGCACTATGATGAAAAGTGTGATATGTTTTCAGGTATCTCCTATACTAATAGAGCCACATGCTCACCGGTTTGCCACATGATGTAGGCCTATGGACTGAACAAGAAATCACCAAAAATTTTAACCAGTCATCGTTCTCACAACACTGAGGACCAGTCATTCGAAATGACTTCTCCATGCATTTTATGCATTGGTAAAAGCACTATGATGAAAAGTGTGATATGTTTTCAGGTATCTCCTATACTAATAGAGCCACATGCTCACCGGTTTGCCACATGATGTAGGCCTATGGACTGAACAAGAAACCACCAAAAATTTTAACCAGTCATCGTTCTCACAACACTGAGGACCAGTCATTCGAAATGACTTCTCCATGCATTTTATGCATTGGTAAAAGCACTATGATGAAAAGTGTGATATGTTTTCAGGTATCTCCTATACTAATAGAGCCACATGCTCACCGGTTTGCCACATGATGTAGGCCTATGGACTGAACAAGAAACCACCAAAAATTTTAACCAGTCATCGTTCTCACAACACTGAGGACCAGTCATTCGAAATGACTTCTCCATGCATTTTATGCATTGGTAAAAGCACTATGATGAAAAGTGTGATATGTTTTCAGGTATCTCCTATACTAATAGAGCCACATGCTCACCGGTTTGCCACATGATGTAGGCCTATGGACTGAACAAGAAACCACCAAAAATTTTAACCAGTCATCGTTCTCACAACACTGAGGACCAGTCATTCGAAATGACTTCTCCATGCATTTTATGCATTGGTAAAAGCACTATGATGAAAAGTGTGATATGTTTTCAGGTATCTCCTATACTAATAGAGCCACATGCTCACCGGTTTGCCACATGATGTAGGCCTATGGACTGAACAAGAAACCACCAAAAATTTTAACCAGTCATCGTTCTCACAACACTGAGGACCAGTCATTCGAAATGACTTCTCCATGCATTTTATGCATTGGTAAAAGCACTATGATGAAAAGTGTGATATGTTTTCAGGTATCTCCTATACTAATAGAGCCACATGCTCACCGGTTTGCCACATGATGTAGGCCTATGGACTGAACAAGAAACCACCAAAAATTTTAAACCAGTCATCGTTCTCACAACACTGAGGAGCAGTCATTCGAAATGACTTCTCCATGCATTTTATGCATTGGTAAAAGCACTATGATGAAAAGTGTGATATGTTTTCAGGTATCTCCTATACTAATAGAGCCACATGCTCACCGGTTTGCCACATGATGTAGGCCTATGGACTGAACAAGAAACCACCAAAAATTTTAACCAGTCATCGTTCTCACAACACTGAGGACCAGCCATTCGAAATGACTTCTCCATGCATTTTATGCATTGGTAAAAGCACTATGATGAAAAGTGTGATATGTTTTCAGGTATCTCCTATACTAATAGAGCCACATGCTCACCGGTTTGCCACATGATGTAGGCCTATGGACTGAACAAGAAACCACCAAAAATTTTAACCAGTCATCGTTCTCACAACACTGAGGACCAGTCATTCGAAATGACTTCTCCATGCATTTTATGCATTGGTAAAAGCACTATGATGAAAAGTGTGATATGTTTTCAGGTATCTCCTATACTAATAGAGCCACATGCTCACCGGTTTGCCACATGATGTAGGCCTATGGACTGAACAAGAAACCACCAAAAATTTTAACCAGTCATCGTTCTCACAACACTGAGGACCAGTCATTCGAAATGACTTCTCCATGCATTTTATGCATTGGTAAAAGCACTATGATGAAAAGTGTGATATGTTTTCAGGTATCTCCTATACTAATAGAGCCACATGCTCACCGGTTTGCCACATGATGTAGGCCTATGGACTGAACAAGAAACCACCAAAAATTTTAACCAGTCATCGTTCTCACAACACTGAGGACCAGTCATTCGAAATGACTTCTCCATGCATTTTATGCATTGGTAAAAGCAAGCACTATGATAAAAGTGTGATATGTTTTCAGGTATCTCCTATACTAATAGAGCCACATGCTCACCGGTTTGCCACATGATGTAGGCCTATGGATTGAACAAGAAATCACCAAAAATTTTAACCAGTCATCGTTCTCACAACACTGAGGACCAGTCATTCGAAATGACTTCTCCATTCATTTTATGCATTGGTAAAAGCACTATGATGAAAAGTGTGATATGTTTTCAGGTATCTCCTATACTAATAGAGCCACATGCTCACCGGTTTGCCACATGATGTAGGCCTATGGACTGAACAAGAAACCACCAAAAATTTTAACCAGTCATCGTTCTCACAACACTGAGGACCAGTCATTCGAAATGACTTCTCCATGCATTTTATGCATTGGTAAAAGCACTATGATGAAAAGTGTGATATGTTTTCAGGTATCTCCTATACTAATAGAGCCACATGCTCACCGGTTTGCCACATGATGTAGGCCTATGGACTGAACAAGAAACCACCAAAAATTTTAACCAGTCATTGTTCTCACAACACTGAGGACCAGTCATTCGAAATGACTTCTCCATGCATTTTATGCATTGGTAAAAGCACTATGATGAAAAGTGTGATATGTTTTCAGGTATCTCCTATACTAATAGAGCCACATGCTCACCGGTTTGCCACATGATGTAGGCCTATGGACTGAACAAGAAACCACCAAAAATTTTAACCAGTCACCGTTCTCACAACACTGAGGACCAGTCATTCGAAATGACTTCTCCATGCATTTTATGCATTGGTAAAAGCACTATGATGAAAAGTGTGATATGTTTTCAGGTATCTCCTATACTAATAGAGCCACATGCTCACCGGTTTGCCACATGATGTAGGCCTATGGACTGAACAAGAAACCACCAAAAATTTTAACCAGTCATTGTTCTCACAACACTGAGGACCAGTCATTCGAAATGACTTCTCCATGCATTTTATGCATTGGTAAAAGCACTATGATGTGACATGTTTTCAGGTATCTCCTATACTAATAGAGCCACATGCTCACCGGTTTGCCACATGATGTAGGCCTATGGACTGAACAAGAAACCACCAAAAATTTTAACCAGTCATCGTTCTCACAACACTGAGGACCAGTCATTCGAAATGACTTCTCCATGCATTTTATGCATTGGTAAAAGCACTATGATGAAAAGTGTGATATGTTTTCAGGTATCTCCTATACTAATAGAGCCACATTCTCATTGGTTTGCCACATGATGTAGGCCTATGGACTGAACAAGAAACCACCAAAAATTTTAACCAGTCATCGTTCTCACAACACTGAGGACCAGTCATTCGAAATGACTTCACCATGCATTTTATGCATTGGTAAAAGCAATATGATGAAAAGTGTGATATGTTTTCAGGTATCTCCTATACTAATAGAGCCACATGCTCACCAGTTTGCCACATGATGAAGGCCTATGGACTGAACAAGAAACCACCAAAAATTTTAACCAGTCATCGTTCTCACAACACTGAGGACCAGTCATTCGAAATGACTTCTCCATGCATTTTATGCATTGGTAAAAGCACTATGATGAAAAGTGTGATATGTTTTCAGGTATCTCCTATACTAATAGAGCCACATGCTCACCGGTTTGCCACATGATGTAGGCCTATGGACTGAACAAGAAACCACCAAAAATTTTAACCAGTCATCGTTCTCACAACACTGAGGACCAGTCATTCGAAATGACTTCTCCATGCATTTTATGCATTGGTAAAAGCACTATGATGAAAAGTGTGATATGTTTTCAGGTATCTCCTATACTAATAGAGCCACATGCTCACCGGTTTGCCACATGATGTAGGCCTATGGACTGAACAAGAAACCACCAAAAATTTTAACCAGTCATCGTTCTCACAACACTGAGGACCAGTCATTCGAAATGACTTCTCCATGCATTTTATGCATTGGTAAAAGCACTATTATGAAAAGTGTGATATGTTTTCAGGTATCTCCTATACTAATAGAGCCACATGCTCACCGGTTTGCCACATGATGTAGGCCTATGGACTGAACAAGAAACCACCAAAAATTTTAACCAGTCATCGTTCTCACAACACTGAGGACCAGTCATTCGAAATGACTTCTCCATGCATTTTATGCATTGGTAAAAGCACTATGATGAAAAGTGTGATATGTTTTCAGGTATCTCCTATACTAATAGAGCCACATGCTCACCGGTTTGCCACATGATGTAGGCCTATGGACTGAACAAGAAACCACCAAAAATTTTAACCAGTCATCGTTCTCACAACACTGAGGACCAGTCATTCGAAATGACTTCTCCATGCATTTTATGCATTGGTAAAAGCACTATGATGAAAAGTGTGATATGTTTTCAGGTATCTCCTATACTAATAGAGCCACATGCTCACCGGTTTGCCACATGATGTAGGCCTATGGACTGAACAAGAAACCACCAAAAATTTTAACCAGTCATCGTTCTCACAACACTGAGGACCAGTCATTCGAAATGACTTCTCCATGCATTTTATGCATTGGTAAAAGCACTATGATGAAAAGTGTGATATGTTTTCAGGTATCTCCTATACTAATAGAGCCACATGCTCACCGGTTTGCCACATGATGTAGGCCTATGGACCTGAACAAGAAACCACCAAAAATTTTAACCAGTCATTGTTCTCACAACACTGAGGACCAGTCATTCGAAATGACTTCTCCATGCATTTTATGCATTGGTAAAAGCACTATGATGAAAAGTGTGATATGTTTTCAGGTATCTCCTATACTAATAGAGCCACATGCTCACCGGTTTGCCACATGATGTAGGCCTATGGACTGAACAAGAAACCACCAAAAATTTTAACCAGTCACCGTTCTCACAACACTGAGGACCAGTCATTCGAAATGACTTCTCCATGCATTTTATGCATTGGTAAAAGCACTATGATGAAAAGTGTGATATGTTTTCAGGTATCTCCTATACTAATAGAGCCACATGCTCACTGGTTTGCCACATGATGTAGGCCTATGGACTGAACAAGAAACCACCAAAAATTTTAACCAGTCATTGTTCTCACAACACTGAGGACCAGTCATTCGAAATGACTTCTCCATGCATTTTATGCATTGGTAAAAGCACTATGATGTGACATGTTTTCAGGTATCTCCTATACTAATAGAGCCACATGCTCACCGGTTTGCCACATGATGTAGGCCTATGGACTGAACAAGAAACCACCAAAAATTTTAACCAGTCATCGTTCTCACAACACTGAGGACCAGTCATTCGAAATGACTTCTCCATGCATTTTATGCATTGGTAAAAGCACTATGATGAAAAGTGTGATATGTTTTCAGGTATCTCCTATACTAATAGAGCCACATGCTCACCGGTTTGCCACATGATGTAGGCCTATGGACTGAACAAGAAACCACCAAAAATTTTAACCAGTCATCGTGCTCACAACACTGAGGAGCAGTCATTCGAAATGACTTCTCCATGCATTTTATGCATTGGTAAAAGCACTATGATGAAAAGTGTGATATGTTTTCAGGTATCTCCTATACTAATAGAGCCACATGCTCATTGGTTTGCCACATGATGTAGGCCTATGGACTGAACAAGAAACCACCAAAAATTTTAACCAGTCATCGTTCTCACAACACTGAGGACCAGTCATTCGAAATGACTTCACCATGCATTTTATGCATTGGTAAAAGCAATATGATGAAAAGTGTGATATGTTTTCAGGTATCTCCTATACTAATAGAGCCACATGCTCACCAGTTTGCCACATGATGAAGGCCTATGGACTGAACAAGAAACCACCAAAAATTTTAACCAGTCATCGTTCTCACAACACTGAGGACCAGTCATTCGAAATGACTTCTCCATGCATTTTATGCATTGGTAAAAGCACTATGATGAAAAGTGTGATATGTTTTCAGGTATCTCCTATACTAATAGAGCCACATGCTCACCGGTTTGCCACATGATGTAGGCCTATGGACTGAACAAGAAACCACCAAAAATTTTAACCAGTCATCGTTCTCACAACACTGAGGACCAGTCATTCGAAATGACTTCTCCATGCATTTTATGCATTGGTAAAAGCACTATGATGAAAAGTGTGATATGTTTTCAGGTATCTCCTATACTAATAGAGCCACATGCTCACCGGTTTGCCACATGATGTAGGCCTATGGACTGAACAAGAAACCACCAAAAATTTTAACCAGTCATCGTTCTCACAACACTGAGGACCAGTCATTCGAAATGACTTCTCCATGCATTTTATGCATTGGTAAAAGCACTATGATGAAAAGTGTGATATGTTTTCAGGTATCTCCTATACTAATAGAGCCACATGCTCACCGGTTTGCCACATGATGTAGGCCTATGGACTGAACAAGAAACCACCAAAAATTTTAACCAGTCATCGTTCTCACAACACTGAGGACCAGTCATTCGAAATGACTTCTCCATGCATTTTATGCATTGGTAAAAGCACTATGATGAAAAGTGTGATATGTTTTCAGGTATCTCCTATACTAATAGAGCCACATGCTCACCGGTTTGCCACATGATGTAGGCCTATGGACTGAACAAGAAACCACCAAAAATTTTAACCAGTCATCGTTCTCACAACACTGAGGACCAGTCATTCGAAATGACTTCTCCATGCATTTTATGCATTGGTAAAAGCACTATGATGAAAAGTGTGATATGTTTTCAGGTATCTCCTATACTAATAGAGCCACATGCTCACCGGTTTGCCACATGATGTAGGCCTATGGACTGAACAAGAAACCACCAAAAATTTTAACCAGTCATCGTTCTCACAACACTGAGGACCAGTCATTCGAAATGACTTCTCCATGCATTTTATGCATTGGTAAAAGCACTATGATGAAAAGTGTGATATGTTTTCAGGTATCTCCTATACTAATAGAGCCACATGCTCACCGGTTTGCCACATGATGTAGGCCTATGGACTGAACAAGAAACCACCAAAAATTTTAACCAGTCATCGTTCTCACAACACTGAGGACCAGTCATTCGAAATGACTTCTCCATGCATTTTATGCATTGGTAAAAGCACTATGATGAAAAGTAACATAGTAACATAGTAACATAGTTAGTAAGGCCGAAAAAAGACATTTGTCCATCCAGTTCAGCCTATATTCCATCATAATAAATACCCAGATCTACGTCCTTCTACAGAACCTAATAATTGTATGATACAATATTGTTCTGCTCCAGGAAGACATCCAGGCCTCTCTTGAACCCCTCGACTGAGTTCGCCATCACCACCTCCTCAGGCAAGCAATTCCAGATTCTCACTGCCCTAACAGTAAAGAATCCTCTTCTATGTTGGTGGAAAAACCTTCTCTCCTCCAGACGCAAAGAATGCCCCCTTGTGCCCGTCACCTTCCTTGGTATAAACAGATCCTCAGCGAGATATTTGTATTGTCCCCTTATATACTTATACATGGTTATTAGATCGCCCCTCAGTCGTCTTTTTTCTAGACTAAATAATCCTAATTTCGCTAATCTATCTGGGTATTGTACCCAGTGTGATATGTTTTCAGGTATCTCCTATACTAATAGAGCCACATGCTCACCGGTTTGCCACATGATGTAGGCCTATGGACTGAACAAGAAACCACCAAAAATTTTAACCAGTCATCGTTCTCACAACACTGAGGACCAGTCATTCGAAATGACTTCTCCATGCATTTTATGCATTGGTAAAAGCACTATGATGAAAAGTGTGATATGTTTTCAGGTATCTCCTATACTAATAGAGCCACATGCTCACCGGTTTGCCACATGATGTAGGCCTATGGACTGAACAAGAAATCACCAAAAATTTTAACCAGTCATCGTTCTCACAACACTGAGGACCAGTCATTCGAAATGACTTCTCCATGCATTTTATGCATTGGTAAAAGCACTATGATGAAAAGTGTGATATGTTTTCAGGTATCTCCTATACTAATAGAGCCACATGCTCACCGGTTTGCCACATGATGTAGGCCTATGGACTGAACAAGAAACCACCAAAAATTTTAACCAGTCATCGTTCTCACAACACTGAGGACCAGTCATTCGAAATGACTTCTCCATGCATTTTATGCATTGGTAAAAGCACTATGATGAAAAGTGTGATATGTTTTCAGGTATCTCCTATACTAATAGAGCCACATGCTCACCGGTTTGCCACATGATGTAGGCCTATGGACTGAACAAGAAACCACCAAAAATTTTAACCAGTCATCGTTCTCACAACACTGAGGACCAGTCATTCGAAATGACTTCTCCATGCATTTTATGCATTGGTAAAAGCACTATGATGAAAAGTGTGATATGTTTTCAGGTATCTCCTATACTAATAGAGCCACATGCTCACCGGTTTGCCACATGATGTAGGCCTATGGACTGAACAAGAAACCACCAAAAATTTTAACCAGTCATCGTTCTCACAACACTGAGGACCAGTCATTCGAAATGACTTCTCCATGCATTTTATGCATTGGTAAAAGCACTATGATGAAAAGTGTGATATGTTTTCAGGTATCTCCTATACTAATAGAGCCACATGCTCACCGGTTTGCCACATGATGTAGGCCTATGGACTGAACAAGAAACCACCAAAAATTTTAACCAGTCATTGTTCTCACAACACTGAGGACCAGTCATTCGAAATGACTTCTCCATGCATTTTATGCATTGGTAAAAGCACTATGATGTGATATGTTTTCAGGTATCTCCTATACTAATAGAGCCACATGCTCACCGGTTTGCCACATGATGTAGGCCTATGGACTGAACAAGAAATCACCAAAAATTTTAACCAGTCATCGTTCTCACAACACTGAGGACCAGTCATTCGAAATGACTTCTCCATGCATTTTATGCATTGGTAAAAGCACTATGATGAAAAGTGTGATATGTTTTCAGGTATCTCCTATACTAATAGAGCCACATGCTCACCGGTTTGCCACATGATGTAGGCCTATGGACTGAACAAGAAACCACCAAAAATTTTAACCAGTCATCGTTCTCACAACACTGAGGACCAGTCATTCGAAATGACTTCTCCATGCATTTTATGCATTGGTAAAAGCACTATGATGAAAAGTGTGATATGTTTTCAGGTATCTCCTATACTAATAGAGCCACATGCTCACCGGTTTGCCACATGATGTAGGCCTATGGACTGAACAAGAAACCACCAAAAATTTTAACCAGTCATTGTTCTCACAACACTGAGGACCAGTCATTCGAAATGACTTCTCCATGCATTTTATGCATTGGTAAAAGCACTATGATGTGATATGTTTTCAGGTATCTCCTATACTAATAGAGCCACATGCTCACCGGTTTGCCACATGATGTAGGCCTATGGACTGAACAAGAAACCACCAAAAATTTTAACCAGTCATCGTTCTCACAACACTGAGGACCAGTCATTCGAAATGACTTCTCCATAAATTTTATGCATTGGTAAAAGCACTATGATGAAAAGTGTGATATGTTTTCAGGTATCTCCTATACTAATAGAGCCACATGCTCACCGGTTTGCCACATGATGTAGGCCTATGGACTGAACAAGAAACCACCAAAAATTTTAACCAGTCATCGTGCTCACAACACTGAGGAGCAGTCATTCGAAATGACTTCTCCATGCATTTTATGCATTGGTAAAAGCACTATGATGAAAAGTGTGATATGTTTTCAGGTATCTCCTATACTAATAGAGCCACATGCTCATTGGTTTGCCACATGATGTAGGCCTATGGACTGAACAAGAAACCACCAAAAATTTTAACCAGTCATCGTTCTCACAACACTGAGGACCAGTCATTCGAAATGACTTCACCATGCATTTTATGCATTGGTAAAAGCAATATGATGAAAAGTGTGATATGTTTTCAGGTATCTCCTATACTAATAGAGCCACATGCTCACCAGTTTGCCACATGATGTAGGCCTATGGACTGAACAAGAAACCACCAAAAATTTTAACCAGTCATCGTTCTCACAACACTGAGGACCAGTCATTCGAAATGACTTCTCCATGCATTTTATGCATTGGTAAAAGCACTATGATGAAAAGTGTGATATGTTTTCAGGTATCTCCTATACTAATAGAGCCACATGCTCACCGGTTTGCCACATGATGTAGGCCTATGGACTGAACAAGAAACCACCAAAAATTTTAACCAGTCATTGTTCTCACAACACTGAGGACCAGTCATTCGAAATGACTTCTCCATGCATTTTATGCATTGGTAAAAGCACTATGATGTGATATGTTTTCAGGTATCTCCTATACTAATAGAGCCACATGCTCACCGGTTTGCCACATGATGTAGGCCTATGGACTGAACAAGAAACCACCAAAAATTTTAACCAGTCATCGTTCTCACAACACTGAGGACCAGTCATTCGAAATGACTTCTCCATAAATTTTATGCATTGGTAAAAGCACTATGATGAAAAGTGTGATATGTTTTCAGGTATCTCCTATACTAATAGAGCCACATGCTCACCGGTTTGCCACATGATGTAGGCCTATGGACTGAACAAGAAACCACCAAAAATTTTAACCAGTCATCGTGCTCACAACACTGAGGAGCAGTCATTCGAAATGACTTCTCCATGCATTTTATGCATTGGTAAAAGCACTATGATGAAAAGTGTGATATGTTTTCAGGTATCTCCTATACTAATAGAGCCACATGCTCATTGGTTTGCCACATGATGTAGGCCTATGGACTGAACAAGAAACCACCAAAAATTTTAACCAGTCATCGTTCTCACAACACTGAGGACCAGTCATTCGAAATGACTTCACCATGCATTTTATGCATTGGTAAAAGCAATATGATGAAAAGTGTGATATGTTTTCAGGTATCTCCTATACTAATAGAGCCACATGCTCACCAGTTTGCCACATGATGAAGGCCTATGGACTGAACAAGAAACCACCAAAAATTTTAACCAGTCATCGTTCTCACAACACTGAGGACCAGTCATTCGAAATGACTTCTCCATGCATTTTATGCATTGGTAAAAGCACTATGATGAAAAGTGTGATATGTTTTCAGGTATCTCCTATACTAATAGAGCCACATGCTCACCGGTTTGCCACATGATGTAGGCCTATGGACTGAACAAGAAACCACCAAAAATTTTAACCAGTCATCGTTCTCACAACACTGAGGACCAGTCATTCGAAATGACTTCTCCATGCATTTTATGCATTGGTAAAAGCACTATGATGAAAAGTGTGATATGTTTTCAGGTATCTCCTATACTAATAGAGCCACATGCTCACCGGTTTGCCACATGATGTAGGCCTATGGACTGAACAAGAAACCACCAAAAATTTTAACCAGTCATCGTTCTCACAACACTGAGGACCAGTCATTCGAAATGACTTCTCCATGCATTTTATGCATTGGTAAAAGCACTATGATGAAAAGTGTGATATGTTTTCAGGTATCTCCTATACTAATAGAGCCACATGCTCACCGGTTTGCCACATGATGTAGGCCTATGGACTGAACAAGAAACCACCAAAAATTTTAACCAGTCATCGTTCTCACAACACTGAGGACCAGTCATTCGAAATGACTTCTCCATGCATTTTATGCATTGGTAAAAGCACTATGATGAAAAGTGTGATATGTTTTCAGGTATCTCCTATACTAATAGAGCCACATGCTCACCGGTTTGCCACATGATGTAGGCCTATGGACTGAACAAGAAACCACCAAAAATTTTAACCAGTCATCGTTCTCACAACACTGAGGACCAGTCATTCGAAATGACTTCTCCATGCATTTTATGCATTGGTAAAAGCACTATGATGAAAAGTGTGATATGTTTTCAGGTATCTCCTATACTAATAGAGCCACATGCTCACTGGTTTGCCACATGATGTAGGCCTATGGACTGAACAAGAAACCACCAAAAATTTTAACCAGTCATTGTTCTCACAACACTGAGGACCAGTCATTCGAAATGACTTCTCCATGCATTTTATGCATTGGTAAAAGCACTATGATGAAAAGTGTGATATGTTTTCAGGTATCTCCTATACTAATAGAGCCACATGCTCACCGGTTTGCCACATGATGTAGGCCTATGGACTGAACAAGAAACCACCAAAAATTTTAACCAGTCATCGTTCTCACAACACTGAGGACCAGTCATTCGAAATGACTTCTCCATGCATTTTATGCATTGGTAAAAGCACTATGATGAAAAGTGTGATATGTTTTCAGGTATCTCCTATACTAATAGAGCCACATGCTCACCGGTTTGCCACATGATGTAGGCCTATGGACTGAACAAGAAACCACCAAAAATTTTAACCAGTCATCGTTCTCACAACACTGAGGACCAGTCATTCGAAATGACTTCTCCATGCATTTTATGCATTGGTAAAAGCACTATGATGAAAAGTGTGATATGTTTTCAGGTATCTCCTATACTAATAGAGCCACATGCTCACCGGTTTGCCACATGATGTAGGCCTATGGACTGAACAAGAAACCACCAAAAATTTTAACCAGTCATCGTTCTCACAACACTGAGGACCAGTCAATCGAAATGACTTCTCCATGCATTTTATGCATTGGTAAAAGCACTATGATGAAAAGTGTGATATGTTTTCAGGTATCTCCTATACTAATAGAGCCACATGCTCACCGGTTTGCCACATGATGTAGGCCTATGGACTGAACAAGAAATCACCAAAAATTTTAACCAGTCATCGTTCTCACAACACTGAGGACCAGTCATTCGAAATGACTTCTCCATGCATTTTATGCATTGGTAAAAGCACTATGATGAAAAGTGTGATATGTTTTCAGGTATCTCCTATACTAATAGAGCCACATGCTCACCGGTTTGCCACATGATGTAGGCCTATGAACTGAACAAGAAACCACCAAAAATTTTAACCAGTCATCGTTCTCACAACACTGAGGACCAGTCATTCGAAATGACTTCTCCATGCATTTTATGCATTGGTAAAAGCACTATGATGAAAAGTGTGATATGTTTTCAGGTATCTCCTATACTAATAGAGCCACATGCTCACCGGTTTGCCACATGATGTAGGCCTATGGACTGAACAAGAAATCACCAAAAATTTTAACCAGTCATCGTTCTCACAACACTGAGGACCAGTCATTCGAAATGACTTCTCCATGCATTTTATGCATTGGTAAAAGCACTATGATGAAAAGTGTGATATGTTTTCAGGTATCTCCTATACTAATAGAGCCACATGCTCACCGGTTTGCCACATGATGTAGGCCTATGGACTGAACAAGAAACCACCAAAAATTTTAACCAGTCATCGTTCTCACAACACTGAGGACCAGTCATTCGAAATGACTTCTCCATGCATTTTATGCATTGGTAAAAGCACTATGATGAAAAGTGTGATATGTTTTCAGGTATCTCCTATACTAATAGAGCCACATGCTCACCGGTTTGCCACATGATGTAGGCCTATGGACTGAACAAGAAACCACCAAAAATTTTAACCAGTCATCGTTCTCACAACACTGAGGACCAGTCATTCGAAATGACTTCTCCATGCATTTTATGCATTGGTAAAAGCACTATGATGAAAAGTGTGATATGTTTTCAGGTATCTCCTATACTAATAGAGCCACATGCTCACCGGTTTGCCACATGATGTAGGCCTATGGACTGAACAAGAAACCACCAAAAATTTTAACCAGTCATTGTTCTCACAACACTGAGGACCAGTCATTCGAAATGACTTCTCCATGCATTTTATGCATTGGTAAAAGCACTATGATGAAAAGTGTGATATGTTTTCAGGTATCTCCTATACTAATAGAGCCACATGCTCACCGGTTTGCCACATGATGTAGGCCTATGGACTGAACAAGAAACCACCAAAAATTTTAACCAGTCATCGTTCTCACAACACTGAGGACCAGTCATTCGAAATGACTTCTCCATGCATTTTATGCATTGGTAAAAGCACTATGATGAAAAGTGTGATATGTTTTCAGGTATCTCCTATACTAATAGAGCCACATGCTCACCGGTTTGCCACATGATGTAGGCCTATGGACTGAACAAGAAACCACCAAAAATTTTAACCAGTCATCGTGCTCACAACACTGAGGAGCAGTCATTCGAAATGACTTCTCCATGCATTTTATGCATTGGTAAAAGCACTATGATGAAAAGTGTGATATGTTTTCAGGTATCTCCTATACTAATAGAGCCACATGCTCATTGGTTTGCCACATGATGTAGGCCTATGGACTGAACAAGAAACCACCAAAAATTTTAACCAGTCATCGTTCTCACAACACTGAGGACCAGTCATTCGAAATGACTTCACCATGCATTTTATGCATTGGTAAAAGCAATATGATGAAAAGTGTGATATGTTTTCAGGTATCTCCTATACTAATAGAGCCACATGCTCACCAGTTTGCCACATGATGAAGGCCTATGGACTGAACAAGAAACCACCAAAAATTTTAACCAGTCATCGTTCTCACAACACTGAGGACCAGTCATTCGAAATGACTTCTCCATGCATTTTATGCATTGGTAAAAGCACTATGATGAAAAGTGTGATATGTTTTCAGGTATCTCCTATACTAATAGAGCCACATGCTCACCGGTTTGCCACATGATGTAGGCCTATGGACTGAACAAGAAACCACCAAAAATTTTAACCAGTCATCGTTCTCACAACACTGAGGACCAGTCATTCGAAATGACTTCTCCATGCATTTTATGCATTGGTAAAAGCACTATGATGAAAAGTGTGATATGTTTTCAGGTATCTCCTATACTAATAGAGCCACATGCTCACCGGTTTGCCACATGATGTAGGCCTATGGACTGAACAAGAAACCACCAAAAATTTTAACCAGTCATCGTTCTCACAACACTGAGGACCAGTCATTCGAAATGACTTCTCCATGCATTTTATGCATTGGTAAAAGCACTATGATGAAAAGTGTGATATGTTTTCAGGTATCTCCTATACTAATAGAGCCACATGCTCACCGGTTTGCCACATGATATAGGCCTATGGACTGAACAAGAAACCACCAAAAATTTTAACCCGTCATCGTTCTCACAACACTGAGGACCAGTCATTCGAAATGACTTCTCCATGCATTTTATGCATTGGTAAAAGCACTATGATGAAAAGTGTGATATGTTTTCAGGTATCTCCTATACTAATAGAGCCACATGCTCACCGGTTTGCCACATGATGTAGGCCTATGGACTGAACAAGAAACCACCAAAAATTTTAACCAGTCATCGTTCTCACAACACTGAGGACCAGTCATTCGAAATGACTTCTCCATGCATTTTATGCATTGGTAAAAGCACTATGATGAAAAGTGTGATATGTTTTCAGGTATCTCCTATACTAATAGAGCCACATGCTCACCGGTTTGCCACATGATGTAGGCCTATGGACTGAACAAGAAATCACCAAAAATTTTAACCAGTCATCGTTCTCACAACACTGAGGACCAGTCATTCGAAATGACTTCTCCATGCATTTTATGCATTGGTAAAAGCACTATGATGAAAAGTGTGATATGTTTTCAGGTATCTCCTATACTAATAGAGCCACATGCTCACCGGTTTGCCACATGATGTAGGCCTATGGACTGAACAAGAAACCACCAAAAATTTTAACCAGTCATCGTTCTCACAACACTGAGGACCAGTCATTCGAAATGACTTCTCCATGCATTTTATGCATTGGTAAAAGCACTATGATGAAAAGTGTGATATGTTTTCAGGTATCTCCTATACTAATAGAGCCACATGCTCACCGGTTTGCCACATGATGTAGGCCTATGGACTGAACAAGAAACCACCAAAAATTTTAACCAGTCATCGTTCTCACAACACTGAGGACCAGTCATTCGAAATGACTTCTCCATGCATTTTATGCATTGGTAAAAGCACTATGATGAAAAGTGTGATATGTTTTCAGGTATCTCCTATACTAATAGAGCCACATGCTCACCGGTTTGCCACATGATGTAGGCCTATGGACTGAACAAGAAACCACCAAAAATTTTAACCAGTCATCTTTCTCACAACACTGAGGACCAGTCATTCGAAATGACTTCTCCATGCATTTTATGCATTGGTAAAAGCACTATGATGAAAAGTGTGATATGTTTTCAGGTATCTCCTATACTAATAGAGCCACATGCTCACCGGTTTGCCACATAATGTAGGCCTATGGACTGAACAAGAAACCACCAAAAATTTTAACCAGTCATTGTTCTCACAACACTGAGGACCAGTCATTCGAAATGACTTCTCCATGCATTTTATGCATTGGTAAAAGCACTATGATGTGATATGTTTTCAGGTATCTCCTATACTAATAGAGCCACATGCTCACCGGTTTGCCACATGATGTAGGCCTATGGACTGAACAAGAAACCACCAAAAATTTTAACCAGTCATCGTTCTCACAACACTGAGGACCAGTCATTCGAAATGACTTCTCCATGCATTTTATGCATTGGTAAAAGCACTATGATGAAAAGTGTGATATGTTTTCAGGTATCTCCTATACTAATAGAGCCACATGCTCACCGGTTTGCCACATGATGTAGGCCTATGGACTGAACAAGAAACCACCAAAAATTTTAACCAGTCATCGTGCTCACAACACTGAGGAGCAGTCATTCGAAATGACTTCTCCATGCATTTTATGCATTGGTAAAAGCACTATGATGAAAAGTGTGATATGTTTTCAGGTATCTCCTATATTAATAGAGCCACATGCTCATTGGTTTGCCACATGATGTAGGCCTATGGACTGAACAAGAAACCACCAAAAATTTTAACCAGTCATCGTTCTCACAACACTGAGGACCAGTCATTCGAAATGACTTCACCATGCATTTTATGCATTGGTAAAAGCAATATGATGAAAAGTGTGATATGTTTTCAGGTATCTCCTATACTAATAGAGCCACATGCTCACCAGTTTGCCACATGATGAAGGCCTATGGACTGAACAAGAAACCACCAAAAATTTTAACCAGTCATCGTTCTCACAACACTGAGGACCAGTCATTCGAAATGACTTCTCCATGCATTTTATGCATTGGTAAAAGCACTATGATGAAAAGTGTGATATGTTTTCAGGTATCTCCTATACTAATAGAGCCACATGCTCACCGGTTTGCCACATGATGTAGGCCTATGGACTGAACAAGAAACCACCAAAAATTTTAACCAGTCATCGTTCTCACAACACTGAGGACCAGTCATTCGAAATGACTTCTCCATGCATTTTATGCATTGGTAAAAGCACTATGATGAAAAGTGTGATATGTTTTCAGGTATCTCCTATACTAATAGAGCCACATGCTCACCGGTTTGCCACATGATGTAGGCCTATGGACTGAACAAGAAACCACCAAAAATTTTAACCAGTCGTCGTTCTCACAACACTGAGGACCAGTCATTCGAAATGACTTCTCCATGCATTTTATGCATTGGTAAAAGCACTATGATGAAAAGTGTGATATGTTTTCAGGTATCTCCTATACTAATAGAGCCACATGCTCACCGGTTTGCCACATGATATAGGCCTATGGACTGAACAAGAAACCACCAAAAATTTTAACCCGTCATCGTTCTCACAACACTGAGGACCAGTCATTCGAAATGACTTCTCCATGCATTTTATGCATTGGTAAAAGCACTATGATGAAAAGTGTGATATGTTTTCAGGTATCTCCTATACTAATAGAGCCACATGCTCACCGGTTTGCCACATGATGTAGGCCTATGGACTGAACAAGAAACCACCAAAAATTTTAACCAGTCATCGTTCTCACAACACTGAGGACCAGTCATTCGAAATGACTTCTCCATGCATTTTATGCATTGGTAAAAGCACTATGATGAAAAGTGTGATATGTTTTCAGGTATCTCCTATACTAATAGAGCCACATGCTCACCGGTTTGCCACATGATGTAGGCCTATGGACTGAACAAGAAATCACCAAAAATTTTAACCAGTCATCGTTCTCACAAAACTGAGGACCAGTCATTCGAAATGACTTCTCCATGCATTTTATGCATTGGTAAAAGCACTATGATGAAAAGTGTGATATGTTTTCAGGTATCTCCTATACTAATAGAGCCACATGCTCACCGGTTTGCCACATGATGTAGGCCTATGGACTGAACAAGAAACCACCAAAAATTTTAACCAGTCATCGTTCTCACAACACTGAGGACCAGTCATTCGAAATGACTTCTCCATGCATTTTATGCATTGGTAAAAGCACTATGATGAAAAGTGTGATATGTTTTCAGGTATCTCCTATACTAATAGAGCCACATGCTCACCGGTTTGCCACATGATGTAGGCCTATGGACTGAACAAGAAACCACCAAAAATTTTAACCAGTCATCGTTCTCACAACACTGAGGACCAGTCATTCGAAATTACTTCTCCATGCATTTTATGCATTGGTAAAAGCACTATGATGAAAAGTGTGATATGTTTTCAGGTATCTCCTATACTAATAGAGCCACATGCTCACCGGTTTGCCACATGATGTAGGCCTATGGACTGAACAAGAAACCACCAAAAATTTTAACCAGTCATTGTTCTCACAACACTGAGGACCAGTCATTCGAAATGACTTCTCCATGCATTTTATGCATTGGTAAAAGCACTATGATGTGATATGTTTTAAGGTATCTCCTATACTAATAGAGCCACATGCTCACCGGTTTGCCACATGATGTAGGCCTATGGACTGAACAAGAAACCACCAAAAATTTTAACCAGTCATCGTTCTCACAACACTGAGGACCAGTCATTCGAAATGACTTCTCCATGCATTTTATGCATTGGTAAAAGCACTATGATGAAAAGTGTGATATGTTTTCAGGTATCTCCTATACTAATAGAGCCACATGCTCACCGGTTTGCCACATGATGTAGGCCTATGTACTGAACAAGAAACCACCAAAAATTTTAACCAGTCATCGTGCTCACAACACTGAGGAGCAGTCATTCGAAATGACTTCTCCATGCATTTTATGCATTGGTAAAAGCACTATGATGAAAAGTGTGATATGTTTTCAGGTATCTCCTATACTAATAGAGCCACATGCTCATTGGTTTGCCACATGATGTAGGCCTATGGACTGAACAAGAAACCACCAAAAATTTTAACCAGTCATCGTTCTCACAACACTGAGGACCAGTCATTCGAAATGACTTCACCATGCATTTTATGCATTGGTAAAAGCAATATGATGAAAAGTGTGATATGTTTTCAGGTATCTCCTATACTAATAGAGCCACATGCTCACCATTTTGCCACATGATGAAGGCCTATGGACTGAACAAGAAACCACCAAAAATTTTAACCAGTCATCGTTCTCACAACACTGAGGACCAGTCATTCGAAATGACTTCTCCATGCATTTTATGCATTGGTAAAAGCACTATGATGAAAAGTGTGATATGTTTTCAGGTATCTCCTATACTAATAGAGCCACATGCTCACCGGTTTGCCACATGATGTAGGCCTATGGACTGAACAAGAAACCACCAAAAATTTTAACCAGTCATCGTTCTCACAACACTGAGGACCAGTCATTCGAAATGACTTCTCCATGCATTTTATGCATTGGTAAAAGCACTATGATGAAAAGTGTGATATGTTTTCAGGTATCTCCTATACTAATAGAGCCACATGCTCACCGGTTTGCCACATGATGTAGGCCTATGGACTGAACATGAAATCACCAAAAATTTTAACCAGTCATCGTTCTCACAACACTGAGGACCAGTCATTCGAAATGACTTCTCCATGCATTTTATGCATTGGTAAAAGCACTATGATGAAAAGTGTGATATGTTTTCAGGTATCTCCTATACTAATAGAGCCACATGCTCACCGGTTTGCCACATGATGTAGGCCTATGGACTGAACAAGAAACCACCAAAAATTTTAACCAGTCATCGTTCTCACAACACTGAGGACCAGTCATTCGAAATGACTTCTCCATGCATTTTATGCATTGGTAAAAGCACTATGATGAAAAGTGTGATATGTTTTCAGGTATCTCCTATACTAATAGAGCCACATGCTCACCGGTTTGCCACATGATGTAGGCCTATGGACTGAACAAGAAACCACCAAAAATTTTAACCAGTCATCGTTCTCACAACACTGAGGACCAGTCATTCGAAATGACTTCTCCATGCATTTTATGCATTGGTAAAAGCACTATGATGAAAAGTGTGATATGTTTTCAGGTATCTCCTATACTAATAGAGCCACATGCTCACCGGTTTGCCACATGATGTAGGCCTATGGACTGAACAAGAAACCACCAAAAATTTTAACCAGTCATTGTTCTCACAACACTGAGGACCAGTCATTCGAAATGACTTCTCCATGCATTTTATGCATTGGTAAAAGCACTATGATGTGATATGTTTTCAGGTATCTCCTATACTAATAGAGCCACATGCTCACCGGTTTGCCACATGATGTAGGCCTATGGACTGAACAAGAAACCACCAAAAATTTTAACCAGTCATCGTTCTCACAACACTGAGGACCAGTCATTCGAAATGACTTCTCCATGCATTTTATGCATTGGTAAAAGCACTATGATGAAAAGTGTGATATGTTTTCAGGTATCTCCTATACTAATAGAGCCACATGCTCACCGGTTTGCCACATGATGTAGGCCTATGGACTGAACAAGAAACCACCAAAAATTTTAACCAGTCATCGTTCTCACAACACTGAGGACCAGTCATTCGAAATGACTTCTCCATGCATTTTATGCATTGGTAAAAGCACTATGATGAAAAGTGTGATATGTTTTCAGGTATCTCCTATACTAATAGAGCCACATGCTCACCGGTTTGCCACATGATGTAGGCCTATGGACTGAACAAGAAACCACCAAAAATTTTAACCAGTCATCGTTCTCACAACACTGAGGACCAGTCATTCGAAATGACTTCTCCATGCATTTTATGCATTGGTAAAAGCACTATGATGAAAAGTGTGATATGTTTTCAGGTATCTCCTATACTAATAGAGCCACATGCTCACCGGTTTGCCACATGATGTAGGCCTATGGACTGAACAAGAAACCACCAAAAATTTTAACCAGTCATCGTTCTCACAACACTGAGGACCAGTCATTCGAAATGACTTCTCCATGCATTTTATGCATTGGTAAAAGCACTATGATGAAAAGTGTGATATGTTTTCAGGTATCTCCTATACTAATAGAGCCACATGCTCACCGGTTTGCCACATGATGTAGGCCTATGGACTGAACAAGAAACCACCAAAAATTTTAACCAGTCATCGTTCTCACAACACTGAGGACCAGTCATTCGAAATGACTTCTCCATGCATTTTATGCATTGGTAAAAGCACTATGATGAAAAGTGTGATATGTTTTCAGGTATCTCCTATACTAATAGAGCCACATGCTCACCGGTTTGCCACATGATGTAGGCCTATGGACTGAACAAGAAACCACCAAAAATTTTAACCAGTCATTGTTCTCACAACACTGAGGACCAGTCATTCGAAATGACTTCTCCATGCATTTTATGCATTGGTAAAAGCACTATGATGTGATATGTTTTAAGGTATCTCCTATACTAATAGAGCCACATGCTCACCGGTTTGCCACATGATGTAGGCCTATGGACTGAACAAGAAACCACCAAAAATTTTAACCAGTCATCGTTCTCACAACACTGAGGACCAGTCATTCGAAATGACTTCTCCATGCATTTTATGCATTGGTAAAAGCACTATGATGAAAAGTGTGATATGTTTTCAGGTATCTCCTATACTAATAGAGCCACATGCTCACCGGTTTGCCACATGATGTAGGCCTATGTACTGAACAAGAAACCACCAAAAATTTTAACCAGTCATCGTGCTCACAACACTGAGGAGCAGTCATTCGAAATGACTTCTCCATGCATTTTATGCATTGGTAAAAGCACTATGATGAAAAGTGTGATATGTTTTCAGGTATCTCCTATACTAATAGAGCCACATGCTCATTGGTTTGCCACATGATGTAGGCCTATGGACTGAACAAGAAACCACCAAAAATTTTAACCAGTCATCGTTCTCACAACACTGAGGACCAGTCATTCGAAATGACTTCACCATGCATTTTATGCATTGGTAAAAGCAATATGATGAAAAGTGTGATATGTTTTCAGGTATCTCCTATACTAATAGAGCCACATGCTCACCATTTTGCCACATGATGAAGGCCTATGGACTGAACAAGAAACCACCAAAAATTTTAACCAGTCATCGTTCTCACAACACTGAGGACCAGTCATTCGAAATGACTTCTCCATGCATTTTATGCATTGGTAAAAGCACTATGATGAAAAGTGTGATATGTTTTCAGGTATCTCCTATACTAATAGAGCCACATGCTCACCGGTTTGCCACATGATGTAGGCCTATGGACTGAACAAGAAACCACCAAAAATTTTAACCAGTCATCGTTCTCACAACACTGAGGACCAGTCATTCGAAATGACTTCTCCATGCATTTTATGCATTGGTAAAAGCACTATGATGAAAAGTGTGATATGTTTTCAGGTATCTCCTATACTAATAGAGCCACATGCTCACCGGTTTGCCACATGATGTAGGCCTATGGACTGAACATGAAATCACCAAAAATTTTAACCAGTCATCGTTCTCACAACACTGAGGACCAGTCATTCGAAATGACTTCTCCATGCATTTTATGCATTGGTAAAAGCACTATGATGAAAAGTGTGATATGTTTTCAGGTATCTCCTATACTAATAGAGCCACATGCTCACCGGTTTGCCACATGATGTAGGCCTATGGACTGAACAAGAAACCACCAAAAATTTTAACCAGTCATCGTTCTCACAACACTGAGGACCAGTCATTCGAAATGACTTCTCCATGCATTTTATGCATTGGTAAAAGCACTATGATGAAAAGTGTGATATGTTTTCAGGTATCTCCTATACTAATAGAGCCACATGCTCACCGGTTTGCCACATGATGTAGGCCTATGGACTGAACAAGAAACCACCAAAAATTTTAACCAGTCATCGTTCTCACAACACTGAGGACCAGTCATTCGAAATGACTTCTCCATGCATTTTATGCATTGGTAAAAGCACTATGATGAAAAGTGTGATATGTTTTCAGGTATCTCCTATACTAATAGAGCCACATGCTCACCGGTTTGCCACATGATGTAGGCCTATGGACTGAACAAGAAACCACCAAAAATTTTAACCAGTCATTGTTCTCACAACACTGAGGACCAGTCATTCGAAATGACTTCTCCATGCATTTTATGCATTGGTAAAAGCACTATGATGTGATATGTTTTCAGGTATCTCCTATACTAATAGAGCCACATGCTCACCGGTTTG
Organism: Ranitomeya imitator; assembly: GCF_032444005.1. Classification (NCBI taxonomy): domain Eukaryota; kingdom Metazoa; phylum Chordata; class Amphibia; order Anura; family Dendrobatidae; genus Ranitomeya; species Ranitomeya imitator. The sequence goes on from NW_027193791.1 coordinate 418,286, forward strand.
CCACATGATGTAGGCCTATGGACTGAACAAGAAACCACCAAAAATTTTAACCAGTCATCGTTCTCACAACACTGAGGACCAGTCATTCGAAATGACTTCTCCATGCATTTTATGCATTGGTAAAAGCACTATGATGAAAAGTGTGATATGTTTTCAGGTATCTCCTATACTAATAGAGCCACATGCTCACCGGTTTGCCACATGATGTAGGCCTATGGACTGAACAAGAAACCACCAAAAATTTTAACCAGTCATCGTTCTCACAACACTGAGGACCAGTCATTCGAAATGACTTCTCCATGCATTTTATGCATTGGTAAAAGCACTATGATGAAAAGTGTGATATGTTTTCAGGTATCTCCTATACTAATAGAGCCACATGCTCACCGGTTTGCCACATGATGTAGGCCTATGGACTGAACAAGAAACCACCAAAAATTTTAACCAGTCATCGTTCTCACAACACTGAGGACCAGTCATTCGAAATGACTTCTCCATGCATTTTATGCATTGGTAAAAGCACTATGATGAAAAGTGTGATATGTTTTCAGGTATCTCCTATACTAATAGAGCCACATGCTCACCGGTTTGCCACATGATGTAGGCCTATGGACTGAACAAGAAACCACCAAAAATTTTAACCAGTCATCGTTCTCACAACACTGAGGACCAGTCATTCGAAATGACTTCTCCATGCATTTTATGCATTGGTAAAAGCACTATGATGAAAAGTGTGATATGTTTTCAGGTATCTCCTATACTAATAGAGCCACATGCTCACCGGTTTGCCACATGATGTAGGCCTATGGACTGAACAAGAAACCACCAAAAATTTTAACCAGTCATCGTTCTCACAACACTGAGGACCAGTCATTCGAAATGACTTCTCCATGCATTTTATGCATTGGTAAAAGCACTATGATGAAAAGTGTGATATGTTTTCAGGTATCTCCTATACTAATAGAGCCACATGCTCACCGGTTTGCCACATGATGTAGGCCTATGGACTGAACAAGAAACCACCAAAAATTTTAACCAGTCATCGTTCTCACAACACTGAGGACCAGTCATTCGAAATGACTTCTCCATGCATTTTATGCATTGGTAAAAGCACTATGATGAAAAGTGTGATATGTTTTCAGGTATCTCCTATACTAATAGAGCCACATGCTCACCGGTTTGCCACATGATGTAGGCCTATGGACTGAACAAGAAACCACCAAAAATTTTAACCAGTCATCGTTCTCACAACACTGAGGACCAGTCATTCGAAATGACTTCTCCATGCATTTTATGCATTGGTAAAAGCACTATGATGAAAAGTGTGATATGTTTTCAGGTATCTCCTATACTAATAGAGCCACATGCTCACCGGTTTGCCACATGATGTAGGCCTATGGACTGAACAAGAAACCACCAAAAATTTTAACCAGTCATCGTTCTCACAACACTGAGGACCAGTCATTCGAAATGACTTCTCCATGCATTTTATGCATTGGTAAAAGCACTATGATGAAAAGTGTGATATGTTTTCAGGTATCTCCTATACTAATAGAGCCACATGCTCACCGGTTTGCCACATGATGTAGGCCTATGGACTGAACAAGAAACCACCAAAAATTTTAACCAGTCATCGTTCTCACAACACTGAGGACCAGTCATTCGAAATGACTTCTCCATGCATTTTATGCATTGGTAAAAGCACTATGATGAAAAGTGTGATATGTTTTCAGGTATCTCCTATACTAATAGAGCCACATGCTCACCGGTTTGCCACATGATGTAGGCCTATGGACTGAACAAGAAACCACAAAAAATTTTAACCAGTCATTGTTCTCACAACACTGAGGACCAGTCATTCGAAATGACTTCTCCATGCATTTTATGCATTGGTAAAAGCACTATGATGTGATATGTTTTCAGGTATCTCCTATACTAATAGAGCCACATGCTCACCGGTTTGCCACATGATGTAGGCCTATGGACTGAACAAGAAACCACCAAAAATTTTAACCAGTCATCGTTCTCACAACACTGAGGACCAGTCATTCGAAATGACTTCTCCATGCATTTTATGCATTGGTAAAAGCACTATGATGAAAAGTGTGATATGTTTTCAGGTATCTCCTATACTAATAGAGCCACATGCTCACCGGCTTGCCACATGATGTAGGCCTATGGACTGAACAAGAAACCACCAAAAATTTTAACCAGTCATCGTTCTCACAACACTGAGGACCAGTCATTCGAAATGACTTCTCCATGCATTTTATGCATTGGTAAAAGCACTATGATGAAAAGTGTGATATGTTTTCAGGTATCTCTTATACTAATAGAGCCACATGCTCACCGGTTTGCCACATGATGTAGGCCTATGGACTGAACAAGAAACCACCAAAAATTTTAACCAGTCATCGTTCTCACAACACTGAGGACCAGTCATTCGAAATGACTTCTCCATGCATTTTATGCATTGGTAAAAGCACTATGATGAAAAGTGTGATATGTTTTCAGGTATCTCCTATACTAATAGAGCCACATGCTCACCGGTTTGCCACATGATGTAGGCCTATGGACTGAACAAGAAACCACCAAAAATTTTAACCAGTCATCGTTCTCACAACACTAAGGACCAGTCATTCGAAATGACATCTCCATGCATTTTATGCATTGGTAAAAGCACTATGATGAAAAGTGTGATATGTTTTCAGGTATCTCCTATACTAATAGAGCCACATGCTCACCGGTTTGCCACATGATGTAGGCCTATGGACTGAACAAGAAACCACCAAAAATTTTAACCAGTCATCGTTCTCACAACACTGAGGACCAGTCATTCGAAATGACTTCTCCATGCATTTTATGCATTGGTAAAAGCACTATGATGAAAAGTGTGATATGTTTTCAGGTATCTCCTATACTAATAGAGCCACATGCTCAACGGTTTGCCACATGATGTAGGCCTATGGACTGAACAAGAAACCACCAAAAATTTTAACCAGTCATCGTTCTCACAACACTGAGGACCAGTCATTCGAAATGACTTCTCCATGCATTTTATGCATTGGTAAAAGCACTATGATGAAAAGTGTGATATGTTTTCAGGTATCTCCTATACTAATAGAGCCACATGCTCACCGGTTTGCCACATGATGTAGGCCTATGGACTGAACAAGAAACCACCAAAAATTTTAACCAGTCATCGTTCTCACAACACTGAGGACCAGTCATTCGAAATGACTTCTCCATGCATTTTATGCATTGGTAAAAGCACTATGATGAAAAGTGTGATATGTTTTCAGGTATCTCCTATACTAATAGAGCCACATGCTCACCGGTTTGCCACATGATGTAGGCCTATGGACTGAACAAGAAACCACCAAAAATTTTAACCAGTCATCGTTCTCACAACACTGAGGACCAGTCATTCGAAATGACTTCTCCATGCATTTTATGCATTGGTAAAAGCACTATGATGAAAAGTGTGATATGTTTTCAGGTATCTCCTATACTAATAGAGCCACATGCTCACCGGTTTGCCACATGATATAGGCCTATGGACTGAACAAGAAACCACCAAAAATTTTAACCCGTCATCGTTCTCACAACACTGAGGACCAGTTATTCGAAATGACTTCTCCATGCATTTTATGCATTGGTAAAAGCACTATGATGAAAAGTGTGATATGTTTTCAGGTATCTCCTATACTAATAGACCCACATGCTCACCGGTTTGCAACATGATGTAGGCCTATGGACTGAACAAGAAACCACCAAAAATTTTAACCAGTCATCGTTCTCACAACACTGAGGACCAGTCATTCGAAATGACTTCTCCATGCATTTTATGCATTGGTAAAAGCACTATGATGAAAAGTGTGATATGTTTTCAGGTATCTCCTATACTAATAGAGCCACATGCTCACCGGTTTGCCACATGATGTAGGCCTATGGACTGAACAAGAAATCACCGAAAATTTTAACCAGTCATCGTTCTCACAACACTGAGGACCAGTCATTCGAAATGACTTCTCCATGCATTTTATGCATTGGTAAAAGCACTATGATGAAAAGTGTGATATGTTTTCAGGTATCTCCTATACTAATAGAGCCACATGCTCACCGGTTTGCCACATGATGTAGGCCTATGGACTGAACAAGAAACCACCAAAAATTTTAACCAGTCATCGTTCTCACAACACTGAGGACCAGTCATTCGAAATGACTTCTCCATGCATTTTATGCATTGGTAAAAGCACTATGATGAAAAGTGTGGTATGTTTTCAGGTATCTCCTATACTAATAGAGCCACATGCTCACCGGTTTGCCACATGATGTAGGCCTATGGACTGAACAAGAAACCACCAAAAATTTTAACCAGTCATCGTTCTCACAACACTGAGGACCAGTCATTCGAAATGACTTCTCCATGCATTTTATGCATTGGTAAAAGCACTATGATGAAAAGTGTGATATGTTTTCAGGTATCTCCTATACTAATAGAGCCACATGCTCACCGGTTTGCCACATGATGTAGGCCTATGGACTGAACAAGAAACCACCAAAAATTTTAACCAGTCATCGTTCTCACAACACTGAGGACCAGTCATTCGAAATGACTTCTCCATGCATTTTATGCATTGGTAAAAGCACTATGATGAAAAGTGTGATATGTTTTCAGGTATCTCCTATACTAATAGAGCCACATGCTCACCGGTTTGCCACATGATGTAGGCCTATGGACTGAACAAGAAACCACCAAAAATTTTAACCAGTCATCGTTCTCACAACACTGAGGACCAGTCATTCGAAATGACTTCTCCATGCATTTTATGCATTGGTAAAAGCACTATGATGAAAAGTGTGATATGTTTTCAGGTATCTCCTATACTAATAGAGCCACATGCTCACCGGTTTGCCACATGATGTAGGCCTATGGACTGAACAAGAAACCACCAAAAATTTTAACCAGTCATCGTTCTCACAACACTGAGGACCAGTCATTCGAAATGACTTCTCCATGCATTTTATGCATTGGTAAAAGCACTATGATGAAAAGTGTGATATGTTTTCAGGTATCTCCTATACTAATAGAGCCACATGCTCACCGGTTTGCCACATGATGTAGGCCTATGGACTGAACAAGAAACCACCAAAAATTTTAACCAGTCATCGTTCTCACAACACTGAGGACCAGTCATTCGAAATGACTTCTCCATGCATTTTATGCATTGGTAAAAGCACTATGATGAAAAGTGTGATATGTTTTCAGGTATCTCCTATACTAATAGAGCCACATGCTCACCGGTTTGCCACATGATATAGGCCTATGGACTGAACAATAAACCACCAAAAATGTTAACCCGTCATCGTTCTCACAACACTGAGGACCAGTCATTCGAAATGACTTCTCCATGCATTTTATGCATTGGTAAAAGCACTATGATGAAAAGTATGATATGTTTTCAGGTATCTCCTATACTAATAGAGCCACATGCTCACCGGTTTGCCACATGATGTAGGCCTGTGGACTGAACAAGAAACCACCAAAAATTTTAACCAGTCATCGTTCTCACAACACTGAGGACCAGTCATTCGAAATGACTTCTCCATGCATTTTATGCATTGGTAAAAGCACTATGATGAAAAGTGTGATATGTTTTCAGGTATCTCCTATACTAATAGAGCCACATGCTCACCGGTTTGCCACATGATGTAGGCCTATGGACTGAACAAGAAATCACCAAAAATTTTAACCAGTCATCGTTCTCACAACACTGAGGACCAGTCATTCGAAATGACTTCTCCATGCATATTATGCATTGGTAAAAGCACTATGATGAAAAGTGTGATATGTTTTCAGGTATCTCCTATACTAATAGAGCCACATGCTCACCGGTTTGCCACATGATATAGGCCTATGGACTGAACAAGAAACCACCAAAAATTTTAACCCGTCATCGTTCTCACAACACTGAGGACCAGTCATTCGAAATGACTTCTCCATGCATTTTATGCATTGGTAAAAGCACTATGATGAAAAGTGTGATATGTTTTCAGGTATCTCCTATACTAATAGAGCCACATGCTCACCGGTTTGCCACATGATGTAGGCCTGTGGACTGAACAAGAAACCACCAAAAATTTTAACCAGTCATCGTTCTCACAACACTGAGGACCAGTCATTCGAAATGACTTCTCCATGCATTTTATGCATTGGTAAAAGCACTATGATGAAAAGTGTGATATGTTTTCAGGTATCTCCTATACTAATAGAGCCACATGCTCACCGGTTTGCCACATGATGTAGGCCTATGGACTGAACAAGAAACCACCAAAAATTTTAACCAGTCATCGTTCTCACAACACTGAGGACCAGTCATTCGAAATGACTTCTCCATGCATTTTATGCATTGGTAAAAGCACTATGATGAAAAGTGTGATATGTTTTCAGGTATCTCCTATACTAATAGAGCCACATGCTCACCGGTTTGCCACATGATATAGGCCTATGGACTGAACAAGAAACCACCAAAAATTTTAACCCGTCATCGTTCTCACAACACTGAGGACCAGTCATTCGAAATGACTTCTCCATGCATTTTATGCATTGGTAAAAGCACTATGATGAAAAGTATGATATGTTTTCAGGTATCTCCTATACTAATAGAGCCACATGCTCACCGGTTTGCCACATGATGTAGGCCTGTGGACTGAACAAGAAACCACCAAAAATTTTAACCAGTCATCGTTCTCACAACACTGAGGACCAGTCATTCGAAATGACTTCTCCATGCATTTTATGCATTGGTAAAAGCACTATGATGAAAAGTGTGATATGTTTTCAGGTATCTCCTATACTAATAGAGCCACATGCTCACCGGTTTGCCACATGATGTAGGCCTATGGACTGAACAAGAAATCACCAAAAATTTTAACCAGTCATCGTTCTCACAACACTGAGGACCAGTCATTCGAAATGACTTCTCCATGCATATTATGCATTGGTAAAAGCACTATGATGAAAAGTGTGATATGTTTTCAGGTATCTCCTATACTAATAGAGCCACATGCTCACCGGTTTGCCACATGATATAGGCCTATGGACTGAACAAGAAACCACCAAAAATTTTAACCCGTCATCGTTCTCACAACACTGAGGACCAGTCATTCGAAATGACTTCTCCATGCATTTTATGCATTGGTAAAAGCACTATGATGAAAAGTGTGATATGTTTTCAGGTATCTCCTATACTAATAGAGCCACATGCTCACCGGTTTGCCACATGATGTAGGCCTGTGGACTGAACAAGAAACCACCAAAAATTTTAACCAGTCATCGTTCTCACAACACTGAGGACCAGTCATTCGAAATGACTTCTCCATGCATTTTATGCATTGGTAAAAGCACTATGATGAAAAGTGTGATATGTTTTCAGGTATCTCCTATACTAATAGAGCCACATGCTCACCGGTTTGCCACATGATGTAGGCCTATGGACTGAACAAGAAACCACCAAAAATTTTAACCAGTCATTGTTCTCACAACACTGAGGACCAGTCATTCGAAATGACTTCTCCATGCATTTTATGCATTGGTAAAAGCACTATGATGAAAAGTGTGATATGTTTTCAGGTATCTCCTATACTAATAGAGCCACATGCTCACCGGTTTGCCACATGATGTAGGCCTATGGACTGAACAAGAAACCACCAAAAATTTTAACCAGTCATCGTTCTCACAACACTGAGGACCAGTCATTCGAAATGACTTCTCCATGCATTTTATGCATTGGTAAAAGCACTATGATGAAAAGTGTGATATGTTTTCAGGTATCTCCTATACTAATAGAGCCACATGCTCACCGGTTTGCCACATGATGTAGGCCTATGGACTGAACAAGAAACCACCAAAAATTTTAACCAGTCATTGTTCTCACAACACTGAGGACCAGTCATTCGAAATGACTTCTCCATGCATTTTATGCATTGGTAAAAGCACTATGATGTGATATGTTTTCAGGTATCTCCTATACTAATAGAGCCACATGCTCACCGGTTTGCCACATGATGTAGGCCTATGGACTGAACAAGAAACCACCAAAAATTTTAACCAGTCATCGTTCTCACAACACTGAGGACCAGTCATTCGAAATGACTTCTCCATGCATTTTATGCATTGGTAAAAGCACTATGATGAAAAGTGTGATATGTTTTCAGGTATCTCCTATACTAATAGAGCCACATGCTCACCGGTTTGCCACATGATGTAGGCCTATGGACTGAACAAGAAACCACCAAAAATTTTAACCAGTCATCGTTCTCACAACACTGAGGACCAGTCATTCGAAATGACTTCTCCATGCATTTTATGCATTGGTAAAAGCACTATGATGAAAAGTGTGATATGTTTTCAGGTATCTCCTATACTAATAGAGCCACATGCTCACCGGTTTGCCACATGATGTAGGCCTATGGACTGAACAAGAAACCACCAAAAATTTTAACCAGTCATCGTTCTCACAACACTGAGGACCAGTCATTCGAAATGACTTCTCCATGCATTTTATGCATTGGTAAAAGCACTATGATGAAAAGTGTGATATGTTTTCAGGTATCTCCTATACTAATAGAGCCACATGCTCACCGGTTTGCCACATGATGTAGGCCTATGGACTGAACAAGAAACCACCAAAAATTTTAACCAGTCATCGTTCTCACAACACTGAGGACCAGTCATTCGAAATGACTTCTCCATGCATTTTATGCATTGGTAAAAGCACTATGATGAAAAGTGTGATATGTTTTCAGGTATCTCCTATACTAATAGAGCCACATGCTCACCGGTTTGCCACATGATGTAGGCCTATGGACTGAACAAGAAATCACCAAAAATTTTAACCAGTCATCGTTCTCACAACACTGAGGACCAGTCATTCGAAATGACTTCACCATGCATTTTATGCATTTGTAAAAGCACTATGATGAAAAGTGTGATATGTTTTCAGGTATCTCCTATACTAATAGAGCCACATGCTCACCGGTTTGCCACATGATGTAGGCCTATGGACTGAACAAGAAACCACTAAAAATTTTAACCAGTCATCGTTCTCACAACACTGAGGACCAGTCATTCGAATTGACTTCTCCATGCATTTTATGCATTGGTAAAAGCACTATGATGAAAAGTGTGATATGTTTTCAGGTATCTCCTATACTAATAGAGCCACATGCTCACCGGTTTGCCACATGATGTAGGCCTATGGACTGAACAAGAAACCACCAAAAATTTTAACCAGTCATCGTTCTCACAACACTGAGGACCAGTCATTCGAAATGACTTCTCCATGCATTTTATGCATTGGTAAAAGCACTATGATGAAAAGTGTGATATGTTTTCAGGTATCTCCTATACTAATAGAGCCACATGCTCACCGGTTTGCCACATGATGTAGGCCTATGGACTGAACAAGAAACCACCAAAAATTTTAACCAGTCATCGTTCTCACAACACTGAGGACCAGTCATTCGAAATGACGTCTCCATGCATTTTATGCATTGGTAAAAGCACTATGATGAAAAGTGTGATATGTTTTCAGGTATCTCCTATACTAATAGAGCCACATGCTCACTGGTTTGCCACATGATGTAGGCCTATGGACTGAACAAGAAACCACCAAAAATTTTAACCAGTCATCGTTCTCACAACACTGAGGACCAGTCATTCGAAATGACTTCTCCATGCATTTTATGCATTGGTAAAAGCACTATGATGAAAAGTGTGATATGTTTTCAGGTATCTCCTATACTAATAGAGCCACATGCTCACCGGTTTGCCACATGATATAGGCCTATGGACTGAACAAGAAACCACCAAAAATTTTAACCCGTCATCGTTCTCACAACACTGAGGACCAGTCATTCGAAATGACTTCTCCATGCATTTTATGCATTGGTAAAAGCACTATGATGAAAAGTGTGATATGTTTTCAGGTATCTCCTATACTAATAGAGCCACATGCTCACCGGTTTGCCACATGATGTAGGCCTGTGGACTGAACAAGAAACCACTAAAAATTTTAACCAGTCATCGTTCTCACAACACTGAGGACCAGTCATTCGAAATGACTTCTCCATGCATTTTATGCATTGGTAAAAGCACTATGATGAAAAGTGTGATATGTTTTCAGGTATCTCCTATACTAATAGAGCCACATGCTCACCGGTTTGCCACATGATGTAGGCCTATGGACTGAACAAGAAATCACCAAAAATTTTAACCAGTCATCGTTCTCACAACACTGAGGACCAGTCATTCGAAATGACTTCTCCATGCATTTTATGCATTGGTAAAAGCACTATGATGAAAAGTGTGACATGTTTTCAGGTATCTCCTATACTAATAGAGCCACATGCTCACCGGTTTGCCACATGATGTAGGCCTATGGACTGAACAAGAAACCACCAAAAATTTTAACCAGTCATCGTTCTCACAACACTGAGGACCAGTCATTCGAAATGACTTCTCCATGCATTTTATGCATTGGTAAAAGCACTATGATGAAAAGTGTGATATGTTTTCAGGTATCTCCTATACTAATAGAGCCACATGCTCACCGGTTTGCCACATGATGTAGGCCTATGGACTGAACAAGAAACCACCAAAAATTTTAACCAGTCATCGTTCTCACAACACTGAGGACCAGTCATTCGAAATGACTTCTCCATGCATTTTATGCATTGGTAAAAGCACTATGATGAAAAGTGTGATATGTTTTCAGGTATCTCCTATACTAATAGAGCCACATGCTCACCGGTTTGCCACATGATGTAGGCCTATGGACTGAACAAGAAACCACCAAAAATTTTAACCAGTCATCGTTCTCACAACACTGAGGACCAGTCATTCGAAATGACTTCTCCATGCATTTTATGCATTGGTAAAAGCACTATGATGAAAAGTGTGATATGTTTTCAGGTATCTCCTATACTAATAGAGCCACATGCTCACCGGTTTGCCACATGATGTAGGCCTATGGACTGAACAAGAAACCACCAAAAATTTTAACCAGTCATTGTTCTCACAACACTGAGGACCAGTCATTCGAAATGACTTCTCCATGCATTTTATGCATTGGTAAAAGCACTATGATGAAAAGTGTGATATGTTTTCAGGTATCTCCTATACTAATAGAGCCACATGCTCACCGGTTTGCCACATGATGTAGGCCTATGGACTGAACAAGAAACCACCAAAAATTTTAACCAGTCATCGTTCTCACAACACTGAGGACCAGTCATTCGAAATGACTTCTCCATGCATTTTATGCATTGGTAAAAGCACTATGATGAAAAGTGTGATATGTTTTCAGGTATCTCCTATACTAATAGAGCCACATGCTCACCGGTTTGCCACATGATGTAGGCCTATGGACTGAACAAGAAACCACCAAAAATTTTAACCAGTCATCGTTCTCACAACACTGAGGACCAGTCATTCGAAATGACTTCTCCATGCATTTTATGCATTGGTAAAAGCACTATGATGAAAAGTGTGATATGTTTTCAGGTATCTCCTATACTAATAGAGCCACATGCTCACCGGTTTGCCACATGATGTAGGCCTATGGACTGAACAAGAAACCACCAAAAATTTTAACCAGTCATCGTTCTCACAACACTGAGGACCAGTCATTCGAAATGACTTCTCCATGCATTTTATGCATTGGTAAAAGCACTATGATGAAAAGTGTGATATGTTTTCAGGTATCTCCTATACTAATAGAGCCACATGCTCACCGGTTTGCCACATGATGTAGGCCTATGGACTGAACAAGAAACCACCAAAAATTTTAACCAGTCATCGTTCTCACAACACTGAGGACCAGTCATTCGAAATGACTTCTCCATGCATTTTATGCATTGGTAAAAGCACTATGATGAAAAGTGTGATATGTTTTCAGGTATCTCCTATACTAATAGAGCCACATGCTCACCGGTTTGCCACATGATGTAGGCCTATGGACTGAACAAGAAACCACTAAAAATTTTAACCAGTCATCGTTCTCACAACACTGAGGACCAGTCATTCGAATTGACTTCTCCATGCATTTTATGCATTGGTAAAAGCACTATGATGAAAAGTGTGATATGTTTTCAGGTATCTCCTATACTAATAGAGCCACATGCTCACCGGTTTGCCACATGATGTAGGCCTATGGACTGAACAAGAAACCACCAAAAATTTTAACCAGTCATCGTTCTCACAACACTGAGGACCAGTCATTCGAAATGACTTCTCCATGCATTTTATGCATTGGTAAAAGCACTATGATGAAAAGTGTGATATGTTTTCAGGTATCTCCTATACTAATAGAGCCACATGCTCACCGGTTTGCCACATGATGTAGGCCTATGGACTGAACAAGAAACCACCAAAAATTTTAACCAGTCATCGTTCTCACAACACTGAGGACCAGTCATTCGAAATGACTTCTCCATGCATTTTATGCATTGGTAAAAGCACTATGATGAAAAGTGTGATATGTTTTCAGGTATCTCCTATACTAATAGAGCCACATGCTCACCGGTTTGCCACATGATGTAGGCCTATGGACTGAACAAGAAACCACCAAAAATTTTAACCAGTCATCGTTCTCACAACACTGAGGACCAGTCATTCGAAATGACTTCTCCATGCATTTTATGCATTGGTAAAAGCACTATGATGAAAAGTGTGATATGTTTTCAGGTATCTCCTATACTAATAGAGCCACATGCTCACCGGTTTGCCACATGATGTAGGCCTATGGACTGAACAAGAAACCACCAAAAATTTTAACCAGTCATCGTTCTCACAACACTGAGGACCAGTCATTCGAAATGACTTCTCCATGCATTTTATGCATTGGTAAAAGCACTATGATGAAAAGTGTGATATGTTTTCAGGTATCTCCTATACTAATAGAGCCACATGCTCACTGGTTTGCCACATGATGTAGGCCTATGGACTGAACAAGAAACCACCAAAAATTTTAACCAGTCATCGTTCTCACAACACTGAGGACCAGTCATTCGAAATGACTTCTCCATGCATTTTATGCATTGGTAAAAGCACTATGATGAAAAGTGTGATATGTTTTCAGGTATCTCCTATACTAATAGAGCCACATGCTCACCGGTTTGCCACATGATGTAGGCCTATGGACTGAACAAGAAACCACCAAAAATTTTAACCCGTCATCGTTCTCACAACACTGAGGACCAGTCATTCGAAATGACTTCTCCATGCATTTTATGCATTGGTAAAAGCACTATGATGAAAAGTGTGATATGTTTTCAGGTATCTCCTATACTAATAGAGCCACATGCTCACCGGTTTGCCACATGATGTAGGCCTATGGACTGAACAAGAAACCACCAAAAATTTTAACCAGTCATCGTTCTCACAACACTGAGGACCAGTCATTCGAAATGACTTCTCCATGCATTTTATGCATTGGTAAAAGCACTATGATGAAAAGTGTGATATGTTTTCAGGTATCTCCTATACTAATAGAGCCACATGCTCACCGGTTTGCCACATGATGTAGGCCTATGGACTGAACAAGAAACCACCAAAAATTTTAACCAGTCATCGTTCTCACAACACTGAGGACCAGTCATTCGAAATGACTTCTCCATGCATTTTATGCATTGGTAAAAGCACTATGATGAAAAGTGTGATATGTTTTCAGGTATCTCCTATACTAATAGAGCCACATGCTCACCGGTTTGCCACATGATGTAGGCCTATGGACTGAACAAGAAACCACCAAAAATTTTAACCAGTCATCGTTCTCACAACACTGAGGACCAGTCATTCGAAATGACTTCTCCATGCATTTTATGCATTTGTAAAAGCACTATGATGAAAAGTGTGATATGTTTTCAGGTATCTCCTATACTAATAGAGCCACATGCTCACCGGTTTGCCACATGATGTAGGCCTATGGACTGAACAAGAAACCACCAAAAATTTTAACCAGTCATCGTTCTCACAACACTGAGGACCAGTCATTCGAAATGACTTCTCCATGCATTTTATGCATTGGTAAAAGCACTATGATGAAAAGTGTGATATGTTTTCAGGTATCTCCTATACTAATAGAGCCACATGCTCACTGGTTTGCCACATGATGTAGGCCTATGGACTGAACAAGAAACCACCAAAAATTTTAACCAGTCATCGTTCTCACAACACTGAGGACCAGTCATTCGAAATGACTTCTCCATGCATTTTATGCATTGGTAAAAGCACTATGATGAAAAGTGTGATATGTTTTCAGGTATCTCCTATACTAATAGAGCCACATGCTCACCGGTTTGCCACATGATGTAGGCCTATGGACTGAACAAAAAACCACTAAAAATTTTAACCAGTCATCGTTCTCACAACACTGAGGACCAGTCATTCGAATTGACTTCTCCATGCATTTTATGCATTGGTAAAAGCACTATGATGAAAAGTGTGATATGTTTTCAGGTATCTCCTATACTAATAGAGCCACATGCTCACCGGTTTGCCACATGATGTAGGCCTATGGACTGAACAAGAAACCACCAAAAATTTTAACCAGTCATCGTTCTCACAACACTGAGGACCAGTCATTCGAAATGACTTCTCCATGCATTTTATGCATTGGTAAAAGCACTATGATGAAAAGTGTGATATGTTTTCAGGTATCTCCTATACTAATAGAGCCACATGCTCACCGGTTTGCCACATGATGTAGGCCTATGGACTGAACAAGAAACCACCAAAAATTTTAACCAGTCATCGTTCTCACAACACTGAGGACCAGTCATTCGAAATGACTTCTCCATGCATTTTATGCATTGGTAAAAGCACTATGATGAAAAGTGTGATATGTTTTCAGGTATCTCCTATACTAATAGAGCCACATGCTCACCGGTTTGCCACATGATGTAGGCCTATGGACTGAACAAGAAACCACCAAAAATTTTAACCAGTCATCGTTCTCACAACTCTGAGGACCAGTCATTCGAAATGACTTCTCCATGCATTTTATGCATTGGTAAAAGCACTATGATGAAAAGTGTGATATGTTTTCAGGTATCTCCTATACTAATAGAGCCACATGCTCACCGGTTTGCCACATGATGTAGGCCTATGGACTGAACAAGAAACCACCAAAAATTTTAACCAGTCATCGTTCTCACAACACTGAGGACCAGTCATTCGAAATGACTTCTCCATGCATTTTATGCATTGGTAAAAGCACTATGATGAAAAGTGTGATATGTTTTCAGGTATCTCCTATACTAATAGGAAGCCACATGCTCACTGGTTTGCCACATGATGTAGGCCTATGGACTGAACAAGAACCACCAAAAATTTAACCAGTCATCGTTCTCACAACACTGAGGACCAGTCATTCGAAATGACTTCTCCATGCATTTTATGCATTGGTAAAAGCACTATGATGAAAAAGGTGTGATATGTTTTCAGGTATCTCCTATACTAATAGAGCCACATGCTCACCGGTTTGCCACATGATATAGGCCTATGGACTGAACAAGAAACCACCAAAAATTTTAACCCCGTCATCGTTCTCACAACACTGAGGACCAGTCATTCGAAATGACTTCTCCATGCATTTTATGCATTGGTAAAAGCACTATGATGAAAAAGTGTGATATGTTTTCAGGTATCTCCTATACTAATAGAGCCACATGCTCACCGGTTTGCCACATGATGTAGGCCTATGGACTGAACAAGAAACCACTAAAATTTTAACCAGTCATCGTTCTCACAACACTGAGGACCAGTCATTCGAAATGACTTCTCCATGCATTTTATGCATTGGTAAAAGCACTATGATGAAAAGTGTGATATGTTTTCAGGTATCTCCTATACTAATAGAGCCACATGCTCACCGGTTTGCCACATGATGTAGGCCTATGGACTGAACAAGAAATCACCAAAAATTTTAACCAGTCATCGTTCTCACAACACTGAGGACCAGTCATTCGAAATGACTTCTCCATGCATTTTATGCATTGGTAAAAGCACTATGATGAAAAGTGTGACATGTTTTCAGGTATCTCCTATACTAATAGAGCCACATGCTCACCGGTTTGCCACATGATGTAGGCCTATGGACTGAACAAGAAACCACCAAAAATTTTAACCAGTCATCGTTCTCACAACACTGAGGACCAGTCATTCGAAATGACTTCTCCATGCATTTTATGCATTGGTAAAAGCACTATGATGAAAAGTGTGATATGTTTTCAGGTATCTCCTATACTAATAGAGCCACATGCTCACCGGTTTGCCACATGATGTAGGCCTATGGACTGAACAAGAAACCACCAAAAATTTTAACCAGTCATCGTTCTCACAACACTGAGGACCAGTCATTCGAAATGACTTCTCCATGCATTTTATGCATTGGTAAAAGCACTATGATGAAAAGTGTGATATGTTTTCAGGTATCTCCTATACTAATAGAGCCACATGCTCACCGGTTTGCCACATGATGTAGGCCTATGGACTGAACAAGAAACCACCAAAAATTTTAACCAGTCATCGTTCTCACAACACTGAGGACCAGTCATTCGAAATGACTTCTCCATGCATTTTATGCATTGGTAAAAGCACTATGATGAAAAGTGTGATATGTTTTCAGGTATCTCCTATACTAATAGAGCCACATGCTCACCGGTTTGCCACATGATGTAGGCCTATGGACTGAACAAGAAACCACCAAAAATTTTAACCAGTCATTGTTCTCACAACACTGAGGACCAGTCATTCGAAATGACTTCTCCATGCATTTTATGCATTGGTAAAAGCACTATGATGTGATATGTTTTCAGGTATCTCCTATACTAATAGAGCCACATGCTCACCGGTTTGCCACATGATGTAGGCCTATGGACTGAACAAGAAACCACCAAAAATTTTAACCAGTCATCGTTCTCACAACACTGAGGACCAGTAATTCGAAATGACTTCTCCATGCATTTTATGCATTGGTAAAAGCACTATGATGAAAAGTGTGATATGTTTTCAGGTATCTCCTATACTAATAGAGCCACATGCTCACCGGTTTGCCACATGATGTAGGCCTATGGACTGAACAAGAAACCACCAAAAATTTTAACCAGTCATCGTTCTCACAACACTGAGGACCAGTCATTCGAAATGACTTCTCCATGCATTTTATGCATTGGTAAAAGCACTATGATGAAAAGTGTGATATGTTTTCAGGTATCTCCTATACTAATAGAGCCACATGCTCACCGGTTTGCCACATGATGTAGGCCTATGGACTGAACAAGAAACCACCAAAAATTTTAACCAGTCATCGTTCTCACAACACTGAGGACCAGTCATTCGAAATGACTTCTCCATGCATTTTATGCATTGGTAAAAGCACTATGATGAAAAGTGTGATATGTTTTCAGGTATCTCCTATACT
Organism: Ranitomeya imitator; assembly: GCF_032444005.1. Taxonomy (NCBI): domain Eukaryota; kingdom Metazoa; phylum Chordata; class Amphibia; order Anura; family Dendrobatidae; genus Ranitomeya; species Ranitomeya imitator. Next base: position 435,775 of record NW_027193791.1, read on the forward strand.
AATAGAGCCACATGCTCACCGGTTTGCCACATGATGTAGGCCTATGGACTGAACAAGAAATCACCAAAAATTTTAACCAGTCATCGTTCTCACAACACTGAGGACCAGTCATTCGAAATGACTTCTCCATGCATATTATGCATTGGTAAAAGCACTATGATGAAAAGTGTGATATGTTTTCAGGTATCTCCTATACTAATAGAGCCACATGCTCACCGGTTTGCCACATGATATAGGCCTATGGACTGAACAAGAAACCACCAAAAATTTTAACCCGTCATCGTTCTCACAACACTGAGGACCAGTCATTCGAAATGACTTCTCCATGCATTTTATGCATTGGTAAAAGCACTATGATGAAAAGTGTGATATGTTTTCAGGTATCTCCTATACTAATAGAGCCACATGCTCACCGGTTTGCCACATGATGTAGGCCTGTGGACTGAACAAGAAACCACCAAAAATTTTAACCAGTCATCGTTCTCACAACACTGAGGACCAGTCATTCGAAATGACTTCTCCATGCATTTTATGCATTGGTAAAAGCACTATGATGAAAAGTGTGATATGTTTTCAGGTATCTCCTATACTAATAGAGCCACATGCTCACCGGTTTGCCACATGATGTAGGCCTATGGACTGAACAAGAAACCACCAAAAATTTTAACCAGTCATTGTTCTCACAACACTGAGGACCAGTCATTCGAAATGACTTCTCCATGCATTTTATGCATTGGTAAAAGCACTATGATGAAAAGTGTGATATGTTTTCAGGTATCTCCTATACTAATAGAGCCACATGCTCACCGGTTTGCCACATGATGTAGGCCTATGGACTGAACAAGAAACCACCAAAAATTTTAACCAGTCATCGTTCTCACAACACTGAGGACCAGTCATTCGAAATGACTTCTCCATGCATTTTATGCATTGGTAAAAGCACTATGATGAAAAGTGTGATATGTTTTCAGGTATCTCCTATACTAATAGAGCCACATGCTCACCGGTTTGCCACATGATGTAGGCCTATGGACTGAACAAGAAACCACCAAAAATTTTAACCAGTCATTGTTCTCACAACACTGAGGACCAGTCATTCGAAATGACTTCTCCATGCATTTTATGCATTGGTAAAAGCACTATGATGTGATATGTTTTCAGGTATCTCCTATACTAATAGAGCCACATGCTCACCGGTTTGCCACATGATGTAGGCCTATGGACTGAACAAGAAACCACCAAAAATTTTAACCAGTCATCGTTCTCACAACACTGAGGACCAGTCATTCGAAATGACTTCTCCATGCATTTTATGCATTGGTAAAAGCACTATGATGAAAAGTGTGATATGTTTTCAGGTATCTCCTATACTAATAGAGCCACATGCTCACCGGTTTGCCACATGATGTAGGCCTATGGACTGAACAAGAAACCACCAAAAATTTTAACCAGTCATCGTTCTCACAACACTGAGGACCAGTCATTCGAAATGACTTCTCCATGCATTTTATGCATTGGTAAAAGCACTATGATGAAAAGTGTGATATGTTTTCAGGTATCTCCTATACTAATAGAGCCACATGCTCACCGGTTTGCCACATGATGTAGGCCTATGGACTGAACAAGAAACCACCAAAAATTTTAACCAGTCATCGTTCTCACAACACTGAGGACCAGTCATTCGAAATGACTTCTCCATGCATTTTATGCATTGGTAAAAGCACTATGATGAAAAGTGTGATATGTTTTCAGGTATCTCCTATACTAATAGAGCCACATGCTCACCGGTTTGCCACATGATGTAGGCCTATGGACTGAACAAGAAACCACCAAAAATTTTAACCAGTCATCGTTCTCACAACACTGAGGACCAGTCATTCGAAATGACTTCTCCATGCATTTTATGCATTGGTAAAAGCACTATGATGAAAAGTGTGATATGTTTTCAGGTATCTCCTATACTAATAGAGCCACATGCTCACCGGTTTGCCACATGATGTAGGCCTATGGACTGAACAAGAAATCACCAAAAATTTTAACCAGTCATCGTTCTCACAACACTGAGGACCAGTCATTCGAAATGACTTCTCCATGCATTTTATGCATTTGTAAAAGCACTATGATGAAAAGTGTGATATGTTTTCAGGTATCTCCTATACTAATAGAGCCACATGCTCACCGGTTTGCCACATGATGTAGGCCTATGGACTGAACAAGAAACCACTAAAAATTTTAACCAGTCATCGTTCTCACAACACTGAGGACCAGTCATTCGAATTGACTTCTCCATGCATTTTATGCATTGGTAAAAGCACTATGATGAAAAGTGTGATATGTTTTCAGGTATCTCCTATACTAATAGAGCCACATGCTCACCGGTTTGCCACATGATGTAGGCCTATGGACTGAACAAGAAACCACCAAAAATTTTAACCAGTCATCGTTCTCACAACACTGAGGACCAGTCATTCGAAATGACTTCTCCATGCATTTTATGCATTGGTAAAAGCACTATGATGAAAAGTGTGATATGTTTTCAGGTATCTCCTATACTAATAGAGCCACATGCTCACCGGTTTGCCACATGATGTAGGCCTATGGACTGAACAAGAAACCACCAAAAATTTTAACCAGTCATCGTTCTCACAACACTGAGGACCAGTCATTCGAAATGACTTCTCCATGCATTTTATGCATTGGTAAAAGCACTATGATGAAAAGTGTGATATGTTTTCAGGTATCTCCTATACTAATAGAGCCACATGCTCACCGGTTTGCCACATGATGTAGGCCTATGGACTGAACAAGAAACCACCAAAAATTTTAACCAGTCATCGTTCTCACAACACTGAGGACCAGTCATTCGAAATGACTTCTCCATGCATTTTATGCATTGGTAAAAGCACTATGATGAAAAGTGTGATATGTTTTCAGGTATCTCCTATACTAATAGAGCCACATGCTCACCGGTTTGCCACATGATGTAGGCCTATGGACTGAACAAGAAACCACCAAAAATTTTAACCAGTCATCGTTCTCACAACACTGAGGACCAGTCATTCGAAATGACTTCTCCATGCATTTTATGCATTGGTAAAAGCACTATGATGAAAAGTGTGATATGTTTTCAGGTATCTCCTATACTAATAGAGCCACATGCTCACTGGTTTGCCACATGATGTAGGCCTATGGACTGAACAAGAAACCACCAAAAATTTTAACCAGTCATCGTTCTCACAACACTGAGGACCAGTCATTCGAAATGACTTCTCCATGCATTTTATGCATTGGTAAAAGCACTATGATGAAAAGTGTGATATGTTTTCAGGTATCTCCTATACTAATAGAGCCACATGCTCACCGGTTTGCCACATGATGTAGGCCTATGGACTGAACAAGAAACCACTAAAAATTTTAACCAGTCATCGTTCTCACAACACTGAGGACCAGTCATTCGAATTGACTTCTCCATGCATTTTATGCATTGGTAAAAGCACTATGATGAAAAGTGTGATATGTTTTCAGGTATCTCCTATACTAATAGAGCCACATGCTCACCGGTTTGCCACATGATGTAGGCCTATGGACTGAACAAGAAACCACCAAAAATTTTAACCAGTCATCGTTCTCACAACACTGAGGACCAGTCATTCGAAATGACTTCTCCATGCATTTTATGCATTGGTAAAAGCACTATGATGAAAAGTGTGATATGTTTTCAGGTATCTCCTATACTAATAGAGCCACATGCTCACCGGTTTGCCACATGATGTAGGCCTATGGACTGAACAAGAAACCACCAAAAATTTTAACCAGTCATCGTTCTCACAACACTGAGGACCAGTCATTCGAAATGACTTCTCCATGCATTTTATGCATTGGTAAAAGCACTATGATGAAAAGTGTGATATGTTTTCAGGTATCTCCTATACTAATAGAGCCACATGCTCACCGGTTTGCCACATGATGTAGGCCTATGGACTGAACAAGAAACCACCAAAAATTTTAACCAGTCATCGTTCTCACAACACTGAGGACCAGTCATTCGAAATGACTTCTCCATGCATTTTATGCATTGGTAAAAGCACTATGATGAAAAGTGTGATATGTTTTCAGGTATCTCCTATACTAATAGAGCCACATGCTCACCGGTTTGCCACATGATGTAGGCCTATGGACTGAACAAGAAACCACCAAAAATTTTAACCAGTCATCGTTCTCACAACACTGAGGACCAGTCATTCGAAATGACTTCTCCATGCATTTTATGCATTGGTAAAAGCACTATGATGAAAAGTGTGATATGTTTTCAGGTATCTCCTATACTAATAGAGCCACATGCTCACTGGTTTGCCACATGATGTAGGCCTATGGACTGAACAAGAAACCACCAAAAATTTTAACCAGTCATCGTTCTCACAACACTGAGGACCAGTCATTCGAAATGACTTCTCCATGCATTTTATGCATTGGTAAAAGCACTATGATGAAAAGTGTGATATGTTTTCAGGTATCTCCTATACTAATAGAGCCACATGCTCACCGGTTTGCCACATGATGTAGGCCTATGGACTGAACAAGAAACCACCAAAAATTTTAACCAGTCATTGTTCTCACAACACTGAGGACCAGTCATTCGAAATGACTTCTCCATGCATTTTATGCATTGGTAAAAGCACTATGATGAAAAGTGTGATATGTTTTCAGGTATCTCCTATACTAATAGAGCCACATGCTCACCGGTTTGCCACATGATGTAGGCCTATGGACTGAACAAGAAACCACCAAAAATTTTAACCAGTCATCGTTCTCACAACACTGAGGACCAGTCATTCGAAATGACTTCTCCATGCATTTTATGCATTGGTAAAAGCACTATGATGAAAAGTGTGATATGTTTTCAGGTATCTCCTATACTAATAGAGCCACATGCTCACCGGTTTGCCACATGATGTAGGCCTATGGACTGAACAAGAAACCACCAAAAATTTTAACCAGTCATTGTTCTCACAACACTGAGGACCAGTCATTCGAAATGACTTCTCCATGCATTTTATGCATTGGTAAAAGCACTATGATGTGATATGTTTTCAGGTATCTCCTATACTAATAGAGCCACATGCTCACCGGTTTGCCACATGATGTAGGCCTATGGACTGAACAAGAAACCACCAAAAATTTTAACCAGTCATCGTTCTCACAACACTGAGGACCAGTCATTCGAAATGACTTCTCCATGCATTTTATGCATTGGTAAAAGCACTATGATGAAAAGTGTGATATGTTTTCAGGTATCTCCTATACTAATAGAGCCACATGCTCACCGGTTTGCCACATGATGTAGGCCTATGGACTGAACAAGAAACCACCAAAAATTTTAACCAGTCATCGTTCTCACAACACTGAGGACCAGTCATTCGAAATGACTTCTCCATGCATTTTATGCATTGGTAAAAGCACTATGATGAAAAGTGTGATATGTTTTCAGGTATCTCCTATACTAATAGAGCCACATGCTCACCGGTTTGCCACATGATGTAGGCCTATGGACTGAACAAGAAACCACCAAAAATTTTAACCAGTCATCGTTCTCACAACACTGAGGACCAGTCATTCGAAATGACTTCTCCATGCATTTTATGCATTGGTAAAAGCACTATGATGAAAAGTGTGATATGTTTTCAGGTATCTCCTATACTAATAGAGCCACATGCTCACCGGTTTGCCACATGATGTAGGCCTATGGACTGAACAAGAAACCACCAAAAATTTTAACCAGTCATCGTTCTCACAACACTGAGGACCAGTCATTCGAAATGACTTCTCCATGCATTTTATGCATTGGTAAAAGCACTATGATGAAAAGTGTGATATGTTTTCAGGTATCTCCTATACTAATAGAGCCACATGCTCACCGGTTTGCCACATGATGTAGGCCTATGGACTGAACAAGAAACCACCAAAAATTTTAACCAGTCATCGTTCTCACAACACTGAGGACCAGTCATTCGAAATGACTTCTCCATGCATTTTATGCATTGGTAAAAGCACTATGATGAAAAGTGTGATATGTTTTCAGGTATCTCCTATACTAATAGAGCCACATGCTCACCGGTTTGCCACATGATGTAGGCCTATGGACTGAACAAGAAACCACCAAAAATTTTAACCAGTCATCGTTCTCACAACACTGAGGACCAGTCATTCGAAATGACTTCTCCATGCATTTTATGCATTGGTAAAAGCACTATGATGAAAAGTGTGATATGTTTTCAGGTATCTCCTATACTAATAGAGCCACATGCTCACCGGTTTGCCACATGATGTAGGCCTATGGACTGAACAAGAAACCACCAAAAATTTTAACCAGTCATCGTTCTCACAACACTGAGGACCAGTCATTCGAAATGACTTCTCCATGCATTTTATGCATTGGTAAAAGCACTATGATGAAAAGTGTGATATGTTTTCAGGTATCTCCTATACTAATAGAGCCACATGCTCACCGGTTTGCCACATGATGTAGGCCTATGGACTGAACAAGAAACCACTAAAAATTTTAACCAGTCATCGTTCTCACAACACTGAGGACCAGTCATTCGAATTGACTTCTCCATGCATTTTATGCATTGGTAAAAGCACTATGATGAAAAGTGTGATATGTTTTCAGGTATCTCCTATACTAATAGAGCCACATGCTCACCGGTTTGCCACATGATGTAGGCCTATGGACTGAACAAGAAACCACCAAAAATTTTAACCAGTCATCGTTCTCACAACACTGAGGACCAGTCATTCGAAATGACTTCTCCATGCATTTTATGCATTGGTAAAAGCACTATGATGAAAAGTGTGATATGTTTTCAGGTATCTCCTATACTAATAGAGCCACATGCTCACCGGTTTGCCACATGATGTAGGCCTATGGACTGAACAAGAAACCACCAAAAATTTTAACCAGTCATCGTTCTCACAACACTGAGGACCAGTCATTCGAAATGACTTCTCCATGCATTTTATGCATTGGTAAAAGCACTATGATGAAAAGTGTGATATGTTTTCAGGTATCTCCTATACTAATAGAGCCACATGCTCACCGGTTTGCCACATGATGTAGGCCTATGGACTGAACAAGAAACCACCAAAAATTTTAACCAGTCATCGTTCTCACAACACTGAGGACCAGTCATTCGAAATGACTTCTCCATGCATTTTATGCATTGGTAAAAGCACTATGATGAAAAGTGTGATATGTTTTCAGGTATCTCCTATACTAATAGAGCCACATGCTCACCGGTTTGCCACATGATGTAGGCCTATGGACTGAACAAGAAACCACCAAAAATTTTAACCAGTCATCGTTCTCACAACACTGAGGACCAGTCATTCGAAATGACTTCTCCATGCATTTTATGCATTGGTAAAAGCACTATGATGAAAAGTGTGATATGTTTTCAGGTATCTCCTATACTAATAGAGCCACATGCTCACCGGTTTGCCACATGATGTAGGCCTATGGACTGAACAAGAAACCACCAAAAATTTTAACCAGTCATCGTTCTCACAACACTGAGGACCAGTCATTCGAAATGACTTCTCCATGCATTTTATGCATTGGTAAAAGCACTATGATGAAAAGTGTGATATGTTTTCAGGTATCTCCTATACTAATAGAGCCACATGCTCACTGGTTTGCCACATGATGTAGGCCTATGGACTGAACAAGAAACCACCAAAAATTTTAACCAGTCATCGTTCTCACAACACTGAGGACCAGTCATTCGAAATGACTTCTCCATGCATTTTATGCATTGGTAAAAGCACTATGATGAAAAGTGTGATATGTTTTCAGGTATCTCCTATACTAATAGAGCCACATGCTCACCGGTTTGCCACATGATATAGGCCTATGGACTGAACAAGAAACCACCAAAAATTTTAACCCGTCATCGTTCTCACAACACTGAGGACCAGTCATTCGAAATGACTTCTCCATGCATTTTATGCATTGGTAAAAGCACTATGATGAAAAGTGTGATATGTTTTCAGGTATCTCCTATACTAATAGAGCCACATGCTCACCGGTTTGCCACATGATGTAGGCCTATGGACTGAACAAGAAACCACTAAAAATTTTAACCAGTCATCGTTCTCACAACACTGAGGACCAGTCATTCGAAATGACTTCTCCATGCATTTTATGCATTGGTAAAAGCACTATGATGAAAAGTGTGATATGTTTTCAGGTATCTCCTATACTAATAGAGCCACATGCTCACCGGTTTGCCACATGATGTAGGCCTATGGACTGAACAAGAAATCACCAAAAATTTTAACCAGTCATCGTTCTCACAACACTGAGGACCAGTCATTCGAAATGACTTCTCCATGCATTTTATGCATTGGTAAAAGCACTATGATGAAAAGTGTGACATGTTTTCAGGTATCTCCTATACTAATAGAGCCACATGCTCACCGGTTTGCCACATGATGTAGGCCTATGGACTGAACAAGAAACCACCAAAAATTTTAACCAGTCATCGTTCTCACAACACTGAGGACCAGTCATTCGAAATGACTTCTCCATGCATTTTATGCATTGGTAAAAGCACTATGATGAAAAGTGTGATATGTTTTCAGGTATCTCCTATACTAATAGAGCCACATGCTCACCGGTTTGCCACATGATGTAGGCCTATGGACTGAACAAGAAACCACCAAAAATTTTAACCAGTCATCGTTCTCACAACACTGAGGACCAGTCATTCGAAATGACTTCTCCATGCATTTTATGCATTGGTAAAAGCACTATGATGAAAAGTGTGATATGTTTTCAGGTATCTCCTATACTAATAGAGCCACATGCTCACCGGTTTGCCACATGATGTAGGCCTATGGACTGAACAATAGTGTTGAGCGATACCTTCCGATATCGGAAAGTATCGGTATCGGTTTGGATCGGCCGATATTCAAAAAATATCGGATATCGCCGATACCGATACCCGATCCCAATGCAAGTCAATGGGACCAAAATATCGGAATTAAAATAAACCCTTTCTTTCCTTGTAGGTTCATTCTACCTGAAGGAAAACAACTAAGAATAATGTAGGATGTATGGGGGAGGTGGCGGAGACATTAAAGGCAATGAGGATTAGTCCAATCAAATAGAATAGCATGTTTTTTTTTTTTTTTAAAGAAGTTCGGATTGAAAAAGATATTGAGTATGTAAATTTTTTTTATTTTGTCAGATATTGATGTTTCACTATTCCACGCCCTTCCCCTTCTTTTTTTTCTTTTTTTTTTTTTTCTTTTCCCACACTTTCATCTTCATCATCATCAGCATCCTTGACATCAACTTCTTCACCTTATTCATCTTCTTCTTCATCTTCTACCTATTTTTTTTTATTACATTCTTCATATTCATTTTCTTCAACTATTATTATTCTTCCTATTCTACATATTCTTTTTATTCCACTGTTATTATTCTTCCTATTCTACTTCTTCATCATATTCTCATTTGTGACAGGCATTCCCGTAGTTGTTATCTATAAAAGTTGGAAGATTACACCTTCCGTTCTGCCAGTCACAAAAGTTACATTTGTCCGCGTTCAGTTTGGCCTGCAGCATCAGGCTTTATCCAGGGGCACCACGAGGAGGAACGGACTCACCCCCATACACTGCTTAGTCTTCTTCTGCATATAATTTAGATAATATCTTTTGCTCTGATATTAAGTCTTATGCTTAATGTTCTTCTGCTCTTTGTTCTGCAGCCTCTTGTTCTTCTGCTTCTCGGTCTTCCATGTTGTCGTCTCCAGGGTCTTCGTCTCCAGTGTCGTCATCTCCGCCGTCGTCGTCTCAGCCGTCGTCGTCTCCGCCGTCGTCGTCGTCGTCGTCATCGGGGTGGTCTTCCGGGTCGTCGTCATCGGGGTGGTCTTCCGGGTTGTCGACGTTAGGGTCTTCAACTTGGAAATGTAGCAGAAGGTACAAGAAGGCTGAGAAAATGCCAAGAACCAGCTGATGGAACTGGAACTCGGATGGCTACCCGAAGGTTCAAGAGCCTATGGAACTACCGAGGACCAGCTGACGTTACTGGAACCCGGTTACTAAGCAGGAGGTACCCGTGCTAAAAAGCACTACCAAGGACCGCCTGACGTTGGCGGAACTCGGATACCCAGAAGGAGGCACCTAAGCCAAAGGCTCTGCCCGGAACCAGATGACGTTACTGGAACCAGGATGGGGAGCAGAAGGTACAAGAGCAAAAGACACTGCCGAGAACCAGCTGACGGTACTGGAACCCGGATGGGTAGCCGAATGTCCAAGAGCCAATGGAACTACCAAGGACCAGCTGACGTTACTGGAACCCGGTTACTAAGCAGGAGGTACCCGTGCCTGAAAGCACTACCAAGGACCACCTGACATTGGTGGAACTTGGATACCCAGAAGGAGGCACCTAAGCCAAAGGCTCTGCCCGGAACCAGCTGACGGTACTGGAACCAGGATGGGGAGCAGAAGGTACAAGAGCAAAAGACACTGCCGAGAACCAGCTGACGGTGCTGGAACCAGGTGGTGGACCCCAAGGCCCACAGGAGAGGAGAGAACAGCTAGGCCGCGAGGCAGCCGCAGTTACCGAACCCCAACAGTCCTACAGGGGGAGCTGGGCCTACTGGCACTACAGAACCAGCCTTGACTACCAGTTCACGCAGCCCACATAGGAAGCTCCTAAACTGGAGGCACCCTGGAGTTGGCTAACTCGACCGCCCCACGACGGGGCAAGCATAGGCGTCTCAGTGAAGTTGACACAACCCGGAAACAGCTGACGGTGCTGAAACCAGGCTTGGCACGAGGGAGTACCTGTGACAAGAACACTGCCGAGAACCAGCTGGCGGTGCTGGAACCCGGATGCGTTGCCCCAGTGTGCAAGAGCCAATGGCACGACCGAGGACCAGCTGACGGTGCTGGAACCCGGTTACTAAGCTGTAGGTGCCCGCGCTTAAAAGCACTACCAAGGACCGCCTGGCGTTGGCGGAACTCGGATACCCAGGAGGAGGCACCTAAGCCAAAGGCTCGGCCCGGAACCAGCTGACGGTGCTGGAACCAGGTGGTGGACCCCAAGGCCCACAGGAGAGGAGAGAACAGCTAGGCCGCGAGGCAGCCGCAGTTACCGAACCCCAACAGTCCTACAGGGGGAGCTGGGCCTACTGGCACTACAGAACCAGCCTTGACTACCAGTTCACGCAGCCCACATAGGAAGCTCCTAAACTGGAGGCACCCTGGAGTTGGCTAACTCGACCGCCCCACGACGGGGCAAGCATAGGCGTCTCAGTGAAGTTGACACAACCCGGAAACAGCTGACGGTGCTGAAACCAGGCTTGGCACGAGGGAGTACCTGTGACAAGAACACTGCCGAGAACCAGCTGGCGGTGCTGGAACCCGGATGCGTTGCCCCAGTGTGCAAGAGCCAATGGCACGACCGAGGACCAGCTGACGGTGCTGGAACCCGGTTACTAAGCTGTAGGTGCCCGCGCTTAAAAGCACTACCAAGGACCGCCTGGCGTTGGCGGAACTCGGATACCCAGGAGGAGGCACCTTAGCCAAAGGCTCGGCCCGGAACCAGCTGACGGTGCTGGAACCAGGTGGTGGACCCCAAGGCCCACAGGAGAGGAGAGAACAGCTAGGCCGCGAGGCAGCCGCAGTTACCGAACCCCAACAGTCCTACAGGGGGAGCTGGGCCTACTGGCACTACAGAACCAGCCTTGACTACCAGTTCACGCAGCCCACATAGGAAGCTCCTAAACTGGAGGCACCCTGGAGTTGGCTAACTCGACCGCCCCACGACGGGGCAAGCATAGGCGTCTCAGTGAAGTTGACACAACCCGGAAACAGCTGACGGTGCTGAAACCAGGCTTGGCACGAGGGAGTACCTGTGACAAGAACACTGCCGAGAACCAGCTGGCGGTGCTGGAACCCGGATGCGTTGCCCCAGTGTGCAAGAGCCAATGGCACGACCGAGGACCAGCTGACGGTGCTGGAACCCGGTTACTAAGCTGTAGGTGCCCGCGCTTAAAAGCACTACCAAGGACCGCCTGGCGTTGGCGGAACTCTGATACCCAGGAGGAGGCACCTAAGCCAAAGGCTCGGCCCGGAACCAGCTGACGGTGCTGGAACCAGGTGGTGGACCCCAAGGCCCACAGGAGAGGAGAGAACAGCTAGGCCGCGAGGCAGCCGCAGTTACCGAACCCCAACAGTCCTACAGGGGGAGCTGGGCCTACTGGCACTACAGAACCAGCCTTGACTACCAGTTCACGCAGCCCACATAGGAAGCTCCTAAACTGGAGGCACCCTGGAGTTGGCTAACTCGACCGCCCCACGACGGGGCAAGCATAGGCGTCTCAGTGAAGTTGACACAACCCGGAAACAGCTGACGGTGCTGAAACCAGGCTTGGCACGAGGGAGTACCTGTGACAAGAACACTGCCGAGAACCAGCTGGCGGTGCTGGAACCCGGATGCGTTGCCCCAGTGTGCAAGAGCCAATGGCACGACCGAGGACCAGCTGACGGTGCTGGAACCCGGTTACTAAGCTGTAGGTGCCCGCGCTTAAAAGCACTACCAAGGACCGCCTGGCGTTGGCGGAACTCGGATACCCAGGAGGAGGCACCTAAGCCAAAGGCTCGGCCCGGAACCAGCTGACGGTGCTGGAACCAGGTGGTGGACCCCAAGGCCCACAGGAGAGGAGAGAACAGCTAGGCCGCGAGGCAGCCGCAGTTACCGAACCCCAACAGTCCTACAGGGGGAGCTGGGCCTACTGGCACTACAGAACCAGCCTTGACTACCAGTTCACGCAGCCCACATAGGAAGCTCCTAAACTGGAGGCACCCTGGAGTTGGCTAACTCGACCGCCCCACGACGGGGCAAGCATAGGCGTCTCAGTGAAGTTGACACAACCCGGAAACAGCTGACGGTGCTGAAACCAGGCTTGGCACGAGGGAGTACCTGTGACAAGAACACTGCCGAGAACCAGCTGGCGGTGCTGGAACCCGGATGCGTTGCCCCAGTGTGCAAGAGCCAATGGCACGACCGAGGACCAGCTGACGGTGCTGGAACCCGGTTACTAAGCTGTAGGTGCCCGCGCTTAAAAGCACTACCAAGGACCGCCTGGCGTTGGCGGAACTCGGATACCCAGGAGGAGGCACCTAAGCCAAAGGCTCGGCCCGGAACCAGCTGACGGTGCTGGAACCAGGTGGTGGACCCCAAGGCCCACAGGAGAGGAGAGAACAGCTAGGCCGCGAGGCAGCCGCAGTTACCGAACCCCAACAGTCCTACAGGGGGAGCTGGGCCTACTGGCACTACAGAACCAGCCTTGACTACCAGTTCACGCAGCCCACATAGGAAGCTCCTAAACTGGAGGCACCCTGGAGTTGGCTAACTCGACCGCCCCACGACGGGGCAAGCATAGGCGTCTCAGTGAAGTTGACACAACCCGGAAACAGCTGACGGTGCTGAAACCAGGCTTGGCACGAGGGAGTACCTGTGACAAGAACACTGCCGAGAACCAGCTGGCGGTGCTGGAACCCGGATGCGTTGCCCCAGTGTGCAAGAGCCAATGGCACGACCGAGGACCAGCTGACGGTGCTGGAACCCGGTTACTAAGCTGTAGGTGCCCGCGCTTAAAAGCACTACCAAGGACCGCCTGGCGTTGGCGGAACTCGGATACCCAGGAGGAGGCACCTAAGCCAAAGGCTCGGCCCGGAACCAGCTGACGGTGCTGGAACCAGGTGGTGGACCCCAAGGCCCACAGGAGAGGAGAGAACAGCTAGGCCGCGAGGCAGCCGCAGTTACCGAACCCCAACAGTCCTACAGGGGGAGCTGGGCCTACTGGCACTACAGAACCAGCCTTGACTACCAGTTCACGCAGCCCACATAGGAAGCTCCTAAACTGGAGGCACCCTGGAGTTGGCTAACTCGACCGCCCCACGACGGGGCAAGCATAGGCGTCTCAGTGAAGTTGACACAACCCGGAAACAGCTGACGGTGCTGAAACCAGGCTTGGCACGAGGGAGTACCTGTGACAAGAACACTGCCGAGAACCAGCTGGCGGTGCTGGAACCCGGATGCGTTGCCCCAGTGTGCAAGAGCCAATGGCACGACCGAGGACCAGCTGACGGTGCTGGAACCCGGTTACTAAGCTGTAGGTGCCCGCGCTTAAAAGCACTACCAAGGACCGCCTGGCGTTGGCGGAACTCGGATACCCAGGAGGAGGCACCTAAGCCAAAGGCTCGGCCCGGAACCAGCTGACGGTGCTGGAACCAGGTGGTGGACCCCAAGGCCCACAGGAGAGGAGAGAACAGCTAGGCCGCGAGGCAGCCGCAGTTACCGAACCCCAACAGTCCTACAGGGGGAGCTGGGCCTACTGGCACTACAGAACCAGCCTTGACTACCAGTTCACGCAGCCCACATAGGAAGCTCCTAAACTGGAGGCACCCTGGAGTTGGCTAACTCGACCGCCCCACGACGGGGCAAGCATAGGCGTCTCAGTGAAGTTGACACAACCCGGAAACAGCTGACGGTGCTGAAACCAGGCTTGGCACGAGGGAGTACCTGTGACAAGAACACTGCCGAGAACCAGCTGGCGGTGCTGGAACCCGGATGCGTTGCCCCAGTGTGCAAGAGCCAATGGCACGACCGAGGACCAGCTGACGGTGCTGGAACCCGGTTACTAAGCTGTAGGTGCCCGCGCTTAAAAGCACTACCAAGGACCGCCTGGCGTTGGCGGAACTCTGATACCCAGGAGGAGGCACCTAAGCCAAAGGCTCGGCCCGGAACCAGCTGACGGTGCTGGAACCAGGTGGTGGACCCCAAGGCCCACAGGAGAGGAGAGAACAGCTAGGCCGCGAGGCAGCCGCAGTTACCGAACCCCAACAGTCCTACAGGGGGAGCTGGGCCTACTGGCACTACAGAACCAGCCTTGACTACCAGTTCACGCAGCCCACATAGGAAGCTCCTAAACTGGAGGCACCCTGGAGTTGGCTAACTCGACCGCCCCACGACGGGGCAAGCATAGGCGTCTCAGTGAAGTTGACACAACCCGGAAACAGCTGACGGTGCTGAAACCAGGCTTGGCACGAGGGAGTACCTGTGACAAGAACACTGCCGAGAACCAGCTGGCGGTGCTGGAACCCGGATGCGTTGCCCCAGTGTGCAAGAGCCAATGGCACGACCGAGGACCAGCTGACGGTGCTGGAACCCGGTTACTAAGCTGTAGGTGCCCGCGCTTAAAAGCACTACCAAGGACCGCCTGGCGTTGGCGGAACTCGGATACCCAGGAGGAGGCACCTTAGCCAAAGGCTCGGCCCGGAACCAGCTGACGGTGCTGGAACCAGGTGGTGGACCCCAAGGCCCACAGGAGAGGAGAGAACAGCTAGGCCGCGAGGCAGCCGCAGTTACCGAACCCCAACAGTCCTACAGGGGGAGCTGGGCCTACTGGCACTACAGAACCAGCCTTGACTACCAGTTCACGCAGCCCACATAGGAAGCTCCTAAACTGGAGGCACCCTGGAGTTGGCTAACTCGACCGCCCCACGACGGGGCAAGCATAGGCGTCTCAGTGAAGTTGACACAACCCGGAAACAGCTGACGGTGCTGAAACCAGGCTTGGCACGAGGGAGTACCTGTGACAAGAACACTGCCGAGAACCAGCTGGCGGTGCTGGAACCCGGATGCGTTGCCCCAGTGTGCAAGAGCCAATGGCACGACCGAGGACCAGCTGACGGTGCTGGAACCCGGTTACTAAGCTGTAGGTGCCCGCGCTTAAAAGCACTACCAAGGACCGCCTGGCGTTGGCGGAACTCGGATACCCAGGAGGAGGCACCTAAGCCAAAGGCTCGGCCCGGAACCAGCTGACGGTACTGGAACCAGGTGGTGGACCCCAAGGCCCACAGGAGAGGAGAGAACAGCTAGGCCGCGAGGCAGCCGCAGTTACCGAACCCCAACAGTCCTACAGGGGGAGCTGGGCCTACTGGCACTACAGAACCAGCCTTGACTACCAGTTCACGCAGCCCACATAGGAAGCTCCTAAACTGGAGGCACCCTGGAGTTGGCTAACTCGACCGCCCCACGACGGGGCAAGCATAGGCGTCTCAGTGAAGTTGACACAACCCGGAAACAGCTGACGGTGCTGAAACCAGGCTTGGCACGAGGGAGTACCTGTGACAAGAACACTGCCGAGAACCAGCTGGCGGTGCTGGAACCCGGATGCGTTGCCCCAGTGTGCAAGAGCCAATGGCACGACCGAGGACCAGCTGACGGTGCTGGAACCCGGTTACTAAGCTGTAGGTGCCCGCGCTTAAAAGCACTACCAAGGACCGCCTGGCGTTGGCGGAACTCGGATACCCAGGAGGAGGCACCTAAGCCAAAGGCTCGGCCCGGAACCAGCTGACGGTGCTGGAACCAGGTGGTGGACCCCAAGGCCCACAGGAGAGGAGAGAACAGCTAGGCCGCGAGGCAGCCGCAGTTACCGAACCCCAACAGTCCTACAGGGGGAGCTGGGCCTACTGGCACTACAGAACCAGCCTTGACTACCAGTTCACGCAGCCCACATAGGAAGCTCCTAAACTGGAGGCACCCTGGAGTTGGCTAACTCGACCGCCCCACGACGGGGCAAGCATAGGCGTCTCAGTGAAGTTGACACAACCCGGAAACAGCTGACGGTGCTGAAACCAGGCTTGGCACGAGGGAGTACCTGTGACAAGAACACTGCCGAGAACCAGCTGGCGGTGCTGGAACCCGGATGCGTTGCCCCAGTGTGCAAGAGCCAATGGCACGACCGAGGACCAGCTGACGGTGCTGGAACCCGGTTACTAAGCTGTAGGTGCCCGCGCTTAAAAGCACTACCAAGGACCGCCTGGCGTTGGCGGAACTCTGATACCCAGGAGGAGGCACCTAAGCCAAAGGCTCGGCCCGGAACCAGCTGACGGTGCTGGAACCAGGTGGTGGACCCCAAGGCCCACAGGAGAGGAGAGAACAGCTAGGCCGCGAGGCAGCCGCAGTTACCGAACCCCAACAGTCCTACAGGGGGAGCTGGGCCTACTGGCACTACAGAACCAGCCTTGACTACCAGTTCACGCAGCCCACATAGGAAGCTCCTAAACTGGAGGCACCCTGGAGTTGGCTAACTCGACCGCCCCACGACGGGGCAAGCATAGGCGTCTCAGTGAAGTTGACACAACCCGGAAACAGCTGACGGTGCTGAAACCAGGCTTGGCACGAGGGAGTACCTGTGACAAGAACACTGCCGAGAACCAGCTGGCGGTGCTGGAACCCGGATGCGTTGCCCCAGTGTGCAAGAGCCAATGGCACGACCGAGGACCAGCTGACGGTGCTGGAACCCGGTTACTAAGCTGTAGGTGCCCGCGCTTAAAAGCACTACCAAGGACCGCCTGGCGTTGGCGGAACTCGGATACCCAGGAGAAGGCACCTTAGCCAAAGGCTCGGCCCGGAACCAGCTGACGGTGCTGGAACCAGGTGGTGGACCCCAAGGCCCACAGGAGAGGAGAGAACAGCTAGGCCGCGAGGCAGCCGCAGTTACCGAACCCCAACAGTCCTACAGGGGGAGCTGGGCCTACTGGCACTACAGAACCAGCCTTGACTACCAGTTCACGCAGCCCACATAGGAAGCTCCTAAACTGGAGGCACCCTGGAGTTGGCTAACTCGACCGCCCCACGACGGGGCAAGCATAGGCGTCTCAGTGAAGTTGACACAACCCGGAAACAGCTGACGGTGCTGAAACCAGGCTTGGCACGAGGGAGTACCTGTGACAAGAACACTGCCGAGAACCAGCTGGCGGTGCTGGAACCCGGATGCGTTGCCTTGCCTATTAAAGATTGTCTTCCTAGAGCCCCAACTAGCGGTGTTGGAGCAAAGGGTAAGCAGGGGGAGATGAGTGTAGGCCGAAGCCTGCACTGGAGGCAGCTTTGTGTCTGCGTTGCGTTTGCAGGACACTTTGCCGGCTACACACTGGGGGAACAGCTGGCGTTGCTGAACCCCACTAACACAATGGCGTGTGTTTTTATCTGTGCAGCTAGCACTTGCGGGCAAAAACTTGCGATGTTAGAGCCCGTGTTGAAGCAGGAGGAGGAGGAGAGGAGCAGAGTGTAGGCCGAAGCCTAGTTGAACCAATTTCAAAGGAAACCTTTAACCCCCCCCTCAGGTGTTACAAAGTACAAGAGACACACCTTGTGCAGTATTAATGCTGCACAAGTGAAAGGTTGCTCTATTAATTTGTCTACTTGCACATGCTGAATGAAAGACATACACAATTTACCCCATTCTACAGTCAAACTGTAGTGGATGCGTGACTTGGTTTTTTGATGAGACGCAGCACAGGTGTCCAAAATAACGCCTTGGTGCTTGGCGCAGCTTCCTGAGCGTTGTTATTTGCTGTACAGGAGTCTGCGCTCTTGTGTTATCCCTTGGCAATGCCCTGTTAGCGCTGCCCATCTTATGACCTCATTTCATGTTGGCCGGTGCGGTTAACGATGGCCATAAATCCCAGACCCTCAGTGTCTTTTCATAAAGCCACACTGCGGTGCTGGGATTCGTGGCCTTGAGCAGTAAATATTTTGGCCGCTCACACACGTCCTTACACCTGCTTCAGACTGGGCGGCCTCTGCTGATCCCTTCTCGCATGCCGCGGCCATGAGGCTGCACAGTCTGAAGAAGGCGGAAGGAGATGAGTTAAGACAGGCGAAGATATGCACTGATCGTGCCCATCAATCACACCCTCGCAGTCAAAATAATTAAGACAACGAGGAGCATTTTATTCAGGCAGGGCGGACGAACAGGCGCAAGTAGCCAACCAATGATGTCAGAAGACGGGAAGCGCTACCAAGGGGGGTGCTGCGTATCATTAGAAAGGAAAGTCACACCTCAGGGACAGTGGAATGGTCTCAAAGAGACACATTTTGTACGTGTTGAGTTCCACGTGGGCAAGGAGAAAACGTCAGCCACCTTGTACAAATGCAGCAGTACTGCTGTACAAGGTGGCTGTTATACATAGAAACACCTGGGGGTGGGGGGCAGGCTCCCTTCAATTTCAGTTCATGTGCCTGCGTGGCGTTTGCAGGTCACGTTGCAAGCTGCACAGCAGGGGAACAGCTGGCGGTGCTGAACCCCACTAACACATTGGCTGGTGTTTTTCTCTGTGCAGCTAGCATGTCCGGGCAGAAACTGGCGTTGTTTGAGCCCAGGGTCAGCAGGAGGAGGAGAGGAGCAAAGTGTAGGCCGAAGCCTGCACTGGTGGCAGCTTTTGTTCTGTTGTGCCAGCGTGGCTTGTGCTGGACACGTTGCCGACTACACAGCAGGGGAACAGCTGGCGGTGCTGAACCCCACTAACACATTGGCTGGTGTTTTTCTCTGTGCAGCTAGCATTTCCGGGCAAAAACTAGCGGTGTTTGAGCCCAGGGTCAGCAGGAGGAGTAGAGGAGCAGAGTGTTGGCCAAAGCCTAGTTGAACCAATTTCAAAGGTTACCTTTAACCCCCCCCTCAGGTGTTGCAAGGTACAAGAGCCACACCTTGAACAGCATTATTGATGCACAAGTCAAAGGTTGCTCTATTTAATTTTGCTCCTTGCACACGCTGAATTAAACACGTACACTATTTAGCCCATTATACTGTCAAACAGTAGTGGAGGCGTGACTACTATTCTTTTTAAGGAGACGCAGCACAGGTGTACAAATTTACACCTAGGTGCTGTGCGCAGATTCCTTACCGTTGTTATTTGCAGTACAGGAAACTGCGCTCTTGTGTTATCCCTTGGCAATACCCTGTTAGTGCAGGCCGTCTCATGACCTCATTTCATGTTGGCCGGTGCGGTTAACGATGGCCATAAATCCCAGACCCACAGTGGCTTTTCCTAAAGTCACACTGTGGTGCTGGGATTCGTGGCCTTGTGCAGTAAATATGTTCGCCGCTCACACATGTCCTTACACCTGCTTCAGACTGGGCGGCCTCAGCTGATCCCTTATCGCATGCCGCGGCCATGAGGCCGCACAGTCAGAAGAAGGCGGAAGGAGGGGAGTGAAAACAGGGGAACATATGCACTGCTCGTGCCCATCAATCACACCCTCGCAGTCAAAATATATGAGACAACGGGGGGCGTTGTGTCGGGCAGGGGGGACGCACAGGCACAGCCAGCCAACCAATGATGTCAGGAGACGGGCAGCGCTAACAATGGGGGTGCTGCGTGTCATTAAAAAGGAAAGTCACACCTCAGGGACATTGTAATGGTCTGTAATGAGACACATTTTGTACTTGTTGAGTTCCACGTGTGCAAGGAGAAAAAGTCAGCCACCTTGTACAAATGCAGCAGTACTGCTGTACAAGGTGGCTGTTA
This sequence comes from Ranitomeya imitator, assembly GCF_032444005.1. NCBI lineage: Eukaryota > Metazoa > Chordata > Amphibia > Anura > Dendrobatidae > Ranitomeya > Ranitomeya imitator. The sequence goes on from NW_027193791.1 coordinate 456,163, forward strand.
TACATAGAAACACCTGGGGGGGTGGGGGGCAGGCTCCCTTCAATTTCAGTTCATGTGCCTGCGTGGCGTTTGCAGGTCACGTTGCAAGCTACACAGCAGGGGAACAGCTGGCGTTGCTGAACCCCACTGACACATTGACTGGTGTTTTTCTCTGTGCAGATTGCATGTCCGGGCAAAAACTAGCGGTGTTAGAGCCCAGGGTCAGCAGGAGGAGGAGGAGAGGAGCAAAGTGTAGGCCGAAGCCTGCACTGGTGGCAGCTTTTGGTCGGTTGTGCCAGCGTGGCTTGTGCTGGACACGATGCCGGCTACACAGCGGGGGAACAGCTGGCGGTGCTGAACCCCACTAACACATTGGCTGGTGTTTTTCTCTGTGCAGCTAGCATGTCCGGGCAGAAACTGGCGTTGTTTGAGCCCAGGGTCAGCAGGAGGAGGAGAGGAGCAAAGTGTAGGCCGAAGCCTGCACTGGTGGCAGCTTTTGTTCTGTTGTGCCAGCGTGGCTTGTGCTGGACACGTTGCCGACTACACAGCAGGGGAACAGCTGGCGGTGCTGAACCCCACTAACACATTGGCTGGTGTTTTTCTCTGTGCAGCTAGCATTTCCGGGCAAAAACTAGCGGTGTTTGAGCCCAGGGTCAGCAGGAGGAGGAGGAGAGGAGCAAAGTGTAGGCCGAAGCCTGCACTGGTGGCAGCTTTTGGTCGGTTGTGCCAGCGTGGCTTGTGCTGGACACGATGCCGGCTACACAGCGGGGGAACAGCAGGCGGTGCTGAACCCCACTAACACATTGGCTGGTGTTTTTCTCTGTGCAGCTAGCATTTCCGGGCAAAAACTAGCGGTGTTTGAGCCCAGGGTCAGCAGGAGGAGTAGAGGAGCAGAGTGTAGGCCGAAGCCTAGTTGAACCAATTTCAAAGGTTACCTTTAACCCCCCCCTCAGGTGTTGCAAGGTACAAGAGCCACACCTTGTGCAGCATTAATGCTGCACAAGTAAAAGGTTGCTCTATTTGTTTTGCTCCTTGCACACGCTGACTAAAACACGTACACTATTTAGCCCATTATACTGTCAAACAGTTGTGGAGGCGTGACTTGTCTTTTTAACGAGACGCAGCACAGGTGTCCAAATTTGCACCTAGGTACTGGGCGCAGATTCCTGAGCGTTGTTATTTGCTGTACAGGAGTCTGCGCTATTGTGATCCCTTGGCCATGCGCTGTGAGCGCTTCCTGTCTTCTGACCTCATTTCATGTCGGCCGTTGCGGTTAGCGATGGACATGAATCCCAGACCCACAGTGTGTTTTTAAAAAATCACACTGCGGTGCTGGGATTCGTGCCCTGGTGCACTAAATATGTTTGCCGCTCACACATGTCCTTACACCTGCTTCAGACTGGGCGGCCTCATCTGATCCCTTATCGCCAGCCGCGGCCATGAGGACACCCAGTCTGAAGAAGGCGGAAGGAGATGAGTGAACACAGGCAAACATATGCACTGCACATGCCCATCAATCACACCCTCGCTGTCCAAAAAAATAAGACACCGAGGGCCGTTGTTTCGAGCAGGGGAGATGCACAGGCGCAGCCAGCTAACCAATGATGTCAAAAGACGGGCAGCGCTAACAAGGGTGGTGCTGCGTGTCATTACAAAGGAAAGTCACACCTCAGGGACATTGTAATGGTCTCTAATGAGACACATTTTGTACGTGTTGAGTTCCACGTGGGCAAGGAGAAAAAGTCAGCCACCTCGTACAAATGCAGCAGTACTGCTGTACAAGGTGGCTGATATACATAGAAACACCTGTGGGTGGGGGGCAGGCTCCCTTCAATTTCAGTTCATGTGCCTGCGTGGCGTTTGCAGGTCACGTTGCAAGCTACACAGCAGGGGAACAGCTGGCGTTGCTGAACCCCACTGACACATTGACTGGTGTTTTTCTCTGTGCAGATTGCATGTCCGGGCAAAAACTAGCGGTGTTAGAGCCCAGGGTCAGCAGGAGGAGGAGGAGAGGAGCAAAGTGTAGGCCGAAGCCTGCACTGGTGGCAGCTTTTGGTCGGTTGTGCCAGCGTGGCTTGTGCTGGACACGATGCCGGCTACACAGCGGGGGAACAGCAGGCGGTGCTGAACCCCACTAACACATTGGCTGGTGTTTTTCTCTGTGCAGCTAGCATGTCCGGGCAGAAACTGGCGTTGTTTGAGCCCAGGGTCAGCAGGAGGAGGAGAGGAGCAAAGTGTAGGCCGAAGCCTGCACTGGTGGCAGCTTTTGTTCTGTTGTGCCAGCGTGGCTTGTGCTGGACACGTTGCCGACTACACAGCAGGGGAACAGCTGGCGGTGCTGAACCCCACTAACACATTGGCTGGTGTTTTTCTCTGTGCAGCTAGCATTTCCGGGCAAAAACTAGCGGTGTTTGAGCCCAGGGTCAGCAGGAGGAGTAGAGGAGCAGAGTGTAGGCCGAAGCCTAGTTGAACCAATTTCAAAGGTTACCTTTAACCCCCCCCTCAGGTGTTGCAAGGTACAAGAGCCACACCTTGTGCAGCATTAATGCTGCACAAGTAAAAGGTTGCTCTATTTGTTTTGCTCCTTGCACACGCTGACTAAAACACGTACACTATTTAGCCCATTATACTGTCAAACAGTTGTGGAGGCGTGACTTGTCTTTTTAACGAGACGCAGCACAGGTGTCAAAATTTGCACCTAGGTACTGGGCGCAGATTCCTGAGCGTTGTTATTTGCTGTACAGGAGTCTGCGCTATTGTGATCCCTTGGCCATGCGCTGTGAGCGCTTCCTGTCTTCTGACCTCATTTCATGTCGGCCGTTGCGGTTAGCGATGGACATGAATCCCAGACCCACAGTGTGTTTTCAAAAAATCACACTGCGTGGCTGGGATTCGTGGCCTTGTGCAGTAAATAGGTTTGCCGCTTACACATGTCCTTACACCTGCTCCAGACTGGGCGGCCTCAGCTGATCCCTTATCGCCTACCACGGCCAGGAGGCCGCACAGTCTGAAGAAGGCGGAAGGAGATGAGTTAAGACAGGCGAACATATGCACTGCTCGTGCCCATAAACCACACCCTCGCTGACAAAATAAATATGACAACGAGGGGCGTTGTTTCTAGCAGGGCGGATGCACAGGCGCAGCCAGCTAACCATGATGACAAAAGACGGGAAACGCTACCAAGGGGGGTGCTGCGTATCATTACAAAGGAAAGTCACACCTCAGGGACAGTGGAATGGTCTCAATGAGACACATTTTGTACGTGTTGAGTTCCACGTGGGCAAGGAGAAAAAGTCAGCCACCTTGTACAAATGCAGCAGTACTGCTGTACTAGGTGGCTGTTATACATAGAAACACCTGGGGGGGTGGGGCCAGGTTCCCTTTTAATTTCAGTTCCTGTGCCTGCATGGCGTTTGCAGGTCACGTTGCCGGCTACACAGCAGGGGAACAGCTGGCGTTGCTGAACCCCACTAACACATTGGCTGGTGTTTTTCTCTGTGCAGCTAGCACTTCCGGGCAAAAACTAGCGGTGTTTGAGCCCAGGGTCAGCAGGAGGAGGAGAGGAGCAGAGTGTAGGCCGAAGCCTGCACTGGTGGCAGCTTTTGTTCTGTTGTGCCAGCGTGGCTTGTGCTGGACACGTTGCCGACTACACAGCAGGGGAACAGCTGGCGGTGCTGAACCCCACTGACACATCACCTAGTGTTTTTTTCTGTGTAGACAACACTTCCAGGTGGCAACTGACAGTGTTGAAACCCAGGGAATCAAAGAGGAGCAGAGTGTAGGCCGAAGCCTGCAGTGGAGCAAGTTGAAAGGGAACCTTTAACCCCCCCCCCCCCAGGCATTTGTTGCTGAAAGAGCCATCTTGTACAGCAGTAATACTGCACATGGAAAATGGTGGCTCCGAAAATTATGCTCCTTGCAAACGCTGAAGTACACACTCATATAATGTGTCCCCTCACACCGTCAAACCATCCCGGAAGTGGGACTTTCCTTTGTAATGTGACACAGCACAGCCGTCATTCCAACCCCCTTGGTGCCGGGCACCACCTCCTCAACGTTGTTTGGTTCTGTCACGGAGCCCGCACTGTAATGTTATCCCTTGGCCATGCACAGTTAGCGGTGCCCGTCTTCTGACATCATGTAGGTGTCAGGCTGGCAGTGCCTGTGCGTCCAAGCTGCCCGAGATCCAACCTTGCAGTGTCATCTAATGTAGTCCCACTGCGGGCCAGGGATCCATGGGCATGCGCAGTGCATATCATCGCCTCTCACTCACCTCCTTCCTGCTTCTTCAGACTGTGCGGCGTCACGGCCGTGGCATGCTATTAGGGATCAGCTGACGCCGCCTAGTCTGAAGAAGCGTGAAGAAGGGGAGTGAGAGGCTAGTATATGCACTGCGCATGGCCATGGATACCAGGCCCACTGTGGGATCACATTAGACGACACTGCGAGGTGTGATTTCGGGCAGCGTGGACGCACAGGCGCAGCCAGGACGACAACAAATGATGTCAGAGGACGGGCAGCGCAAACTGTGCATGGCCAAGGGATAACATAACAGCGCAGGGTCCATGACGGAATCAAACAACGCTAAGGAGGCAGCGCACGGTGCCAAGGGGGTAGCAATGACGGCTGTGCTGCGTCACATTACAAAGGAAAGTCCCACCTCCGGGACGGTTGGACGGTGTGAGGGGACACATTACATGAGTGTGTAGTTCAGCGTTTGCAAGGAGCATAATTTCAAGAGCGACCTTTCCCTTGTGCAGTATTAGTGCTGCACATGGTGGCTCTTTCAGTAACAAACGCCTAGGGGGGGGGGGGGACAGGTCCCCTTACATTTTAGTTGTGCCAGCGTGGCGGTCGCATGACACGTTGCCGGATACACAGCTGGGGATCAGCTGACGTTACTGAACCCCAATAACAGAGGAGCGACTGTTGACTGTGCACACAGCACTTCCAGGCACCAACTGGCGGTGTTAGAGCCCAGGGACAGCAGGAGGAGCAGATTGGAGGTATTGCCGCACACACAGCTGGGGATCAGCTGACGTTACTGAACCCCAATAACAGAGGAGCGACTGTTGACTGTGCACACAGCACTTCCAGGCACCAACTGGCGGTGTTAGAGCCCAGGGACAGCAGGAGGAGCAGATTGGAGGTATTGCCGCACACACAGCTGGGGATCAGCTGACGTTACTGAACCCCAATAACAGAGGAGCGACTGTTGACTGTGCACACAGCACTTCCAGGCACCAACTGGCGGTGTTAGAGCCCAGGGACAGCAGGAGGAGCAGATTGGAGGTATTGCCGCACACACAGCTGGGGATCAGCTGACGTTACTGAACCCCAATAACAGAGGAGCGACTGTTGACTGTGCACACAGCACTTCCAGGCACCAACTGGCGGTGTTAGAGCCCAGGGACAGCAGGAGGAGCAGATTGGAGGTATTGCCGCACACACAGCTGGGGATCAGCTGACGTTACTGAACCCCAATAACAGAGGAGCGACTGTTGACTGTGCACACAGCACTTCCAGGCACCAACTGGCGGTGTTAGAGCCCAGGGACAGCAGGAGGAGCAGAGGAACAGAGTGTAGGCCGAAGCCTGATTGGAGCAAGTTGAAAGGAAACCTTTAACCCCCCCCCCCAAGACGTTTGTAGCTGAAAGAGCCATGTTGTGCAGCACTAAGGATGCAAAAGGAAAAGGTTGCTCTTTTAATTATGCTCCTTGCAAACACCGAAGTAAACACTAAAAATGTGTCCCTTTATACCGTTAAACCGTTCCGGAGGTGCGAATTTCCTTCGTAATGGGACACAGCACAGCTGTCATTCCTATCCCCTTGATGCCGTGCGCTGCCTCCTCAGCGTTGTTTTAAGCTGCCACGGAGCCTGCGCTGTTCTGTTAGCCCTTGGCCATGCCCAATTAGCGCTGCCTGTCTTCTGACATAATTTGGTGTCAGGCTGTCAGTGCCTGTGCGTCCACGCTGCTCCAGATCCCACCTCGCAGTCTCATCTAACGTAATCCCACTGCGGGCCTTGGAACCATGGGCATGCACAGTGCATAACCTCGACTCTCACTCCCCTCCTTCCCTCTTCTTCAGACTGTGCGGTGTCACGGCCGTGGCATGCTAGGGATCAGCTGACGGCGCACAGTCTAAAGAAGGCGGAGGGAAATGAGCGAGAGCCCGAGGGGAAGATATGCACTGCGCATGCCCATGGATCCCAGGCCCGCAGTGTGACTCAATCAGAAGACACTGCGAGGCGGGATCTCGGGCACCGCGGCCGCACAGGCGCAGCCAGCCTGACACCAAATTATGTCAGAAGACAGGCAGCGCAAATAGGGCATGCCCAAGGGATAACAGAACAGCGCAGGCTCCGTGACAGCTTAAAACAACGCTGAGGAGGCAGCGCATGGCACCAAGGGGGTAGGAATGACGGCTGTGCTGCGTCACATTACGAAGGAAAGTCCCAGCTCCGGGACGGTATAACGGTATCAGTGAACACATTTTATAAGTGTTAAGTTCTGCGTGTGCAAAGAGCTAAAAAAAAAGAGCTACCTTTTCCTTGTGCAGCATTACTGCTGCACAAGATGGCTCTTTCAGTAACAAACGATGGGGGGGGGGGGGACAGGTTCCCTTACATTTAGGTTGTTGTGCCAGCGTGGCGGTCGCAGGACACATTGCCGGCTACACAGCTGGGGATCAGCTGACGTTACTGAAACCCAATAACACTGGGTCGTATGTTTTTACTGTGCAGCCTGCACTTCTGAGCCGCAACTGGCGGTGTTGGAGCCCAGGAATAGCAGTTCAGGTGGTAGAAAGATGAACACAGCAGGAGACCTGGATGACACCCAATTACTTAATCAGGCAGAGGAGTGGCAAATTCCTGCGAGATCCAGGCCTGGTTCATTTTCAGGAAAGTAAGCCGGTCAACGTTATCGGAGGATAGTCGCATGCGACGGTCTGTTAGTACACCACCTGCGGCACTAAAGACACGTTCCGATAAGACACTAGCCGCAGGGCAAGCCAGCACCTCCAATGCATACTGGCTTAGCTCTGGCCATGTATCCAGCTTAGAGACCCAAAACTTGAACGGGGAAGAGCCGTCTGGGAGTACAGTAAGAGGGCAAGCCATGTAGTCTGTCACCATCTGACGGAACCGTTGCCTCCTGCTGACTGGAGCCGCCGGTGATGGTGTAGACATTTGGGGCGGGCACACAAAAGTGTGCCAGAGTTGTGCCATACTGGGCTTGCCTTGGGCAGAGGCACTGCTTCTGCTCCCTCTTTGGGCAGAGCCTCCCCCACTGCCTCGACGCACTGAGCTGCTTTGTAAAGCACTAGCAGCACTCCTCTCAGTTGGACAGGAGAAGATGATGGAATTCACCAGTGTGTCGTGGTACTCCCGCAATTTACGCTCCCGGGTCAACGCAGGGATGAGGTTTTGGACGTTGTCCCGGTAGCGAGGATCGAGGAAGGTGAACACCCAATAATCAGGCATGTTGAGAATGTGGTCGATGCGGCGGTCGTTTCTCAGGCACTGCAGCATGAAATCCACCATGTGCTGCAGAGTGCCAACCGGCCCAGAAACGCTGTCCCCTGCTTGAGACATGATCTCTGCCCGCTCGTCATCACCCCACCCTCGCTGTACACACTGACCACTGGACAATTGTGTCGCTCCCTCCTCTGGACGGAGCTCTTCCTCCTCCATTGACTCCTCCTCATCCTCCTCACAAATTGGCCCCTGCGTACCCCTTTGTGAGGAACCACGTGGCGCTGACTCTCCAGAAGCTGATGGAAAAGGTGACTCCTCATCCTCCACCTCTTCCACCACATCATCCCTTAACCCTTGCAAAGTTTGCTGAAGCAGGCAGATAAGGGGGACAGTCATGCTGACTAGTGCATCATCTGCACTTGCCATCCGCGTGGAATAATCAAAAGGACGCAAAACCTGGCAGACGTCCTTCATAGTGGCCCACTCTGTGGTTGTGAAGTCTGATCGGCGCTGACTGCGACTTCTTTGCGCCTGATGCAGCTGGTACTCCATAACTGCTTGCTGCTGCTCACACAACCGCTCCAACATATGTAACGTGGAATTCCACCGGGTAGGTAGGTCACATATGATGCGGTGTTCCGGAAGGCGGAATCGGCGCTGCAGAGCAGCAATGCGGGATCTGGCCAAGCTGGAACGCCGCAAGTGAGCACACTCTAGGCGGACCTTGTGCAGCAGGGCATCAAGATCCGGATAGTCCCTCAGAAAACTCTGCACAACCAAATTGAGCACATGTGCCAGACATGGGATGTGAGTGAGGTTGCCAAGGGCCAAAGCTGCCACCAGATTTCGGCCATTGTCACACACTACCATGCCTGGCTGGAGATTCGCTGGCAGTAACCACACATCGCTCTCCTGCTTTATGGCATTCCAGAGCTCCTGCGCTGTGTGGCTTCGATGCCCCAATGAAACTAGTTTCAAGACGGCCTGCTGACGTTTGGCCACGGCTGTGCTCATGTCGGTCATAGGTAAACGTTCACGGGTCCATGTGGGGGTGGACTGTGACGGATCCTGCAGAGAGGAATCAGAGGAACTGGTGTAAGAGGAGGAGTCGATGCGTACAGACTGGATTCCTGCAATCCTTGGAGTGGGCAGGACACGTCCTGCGCCACTCGCACGATCTGTACCTGGCTCAACAACATTAACCCAATGGGCAGTGAGGGAAACATATCGCCCCTGTCCATGCTGACTGGTCCACGCATCGGTGGTGAGGTGGACCTTGCTACTGACGGCGTTCAGTAGCGCATGTTTTATGTTTGCCTCAACATGCCTGTGCAGGGCAGGGACAGCCTGCCTGCTGAAGTAAAAGCGGCTGGGCACCTTGTACTGTGGGACTGCCAATGCCATCAAGTCACGGAAGCTGTCAGTCTCCACCAGCCTGAACGAGAGCGTTTCCAGGGACAACAGTTTGGCAATGCCTGCATTCAGAGCCTGTGCTCGGGGGTGGTTGGCCGAGAATGCCCGCCTTTTCTCCCATGCCTGTACTACCGATGGCTGTAGAGTAGACTGGGAGTGTGAGGATGACTGGGAAGGTGGTGCTGTGGGTGGAATTACACAAGGTCTCTGGGAGGAAGCCAAACCAGCTGTGCGTGAGCTGGAGGAAGAGGCAACACGAGCTGAAGAGGTGGTAGCTGCCGCTGTTGGTTGGCCTACATCTTCAGTGTGTTTCTGTAACTCCACCGCGTGCCTGGTCCGCACATGTTTCCACATATTTGTGGTATTGAGGTTGCTGACATTTTTCCCTCTTTTTACTTTATGATGACACAGCTTGCATTTGACAAAACAAATGTCATCTGCAACTGTGTCAAAAAAGGACCAGGCACTGCAAGTCTTGGGAGCGCCCTTTTTGGCTTTGGAAAGAGACAGGCTCCTAACGGGTGCCAAAGTGGAGGCTACAGGCTCCGCAGTCTTCCCCCTCCCTCTCCCTCTTTGGCCCGTAAGAGGAAGCTCTTCCTCTGAGCTGCTCCCACCACCTTCCTGTTCCTCACGCCACGATGGGTCAAGGACCTCATCATCTCCACTACCCTCTGCCACCAACTGCTCCTCCTGGGTAGTCTCAGCAGCACAGTACGCACGAGAAAGCGGCACCTGAGTTTCATCATCAGATGCGTACTGCGCTGTGGTCACCGGAGGCACTGGCCCACCTGCCTCTTCAGAGTCAGAGAGAAAAAGGTGTTGGGCATCACTGCACACTGCCTCTTCTTCCATTTCTCCAATGCTGCTTGGCTGGCCCCCTGTTTCCAAGCCAAGAGATTCAGAGAACAGAAGTAGAGACGGCTCCTGTCCTGGGCTCTCTGACTGCCTGGCCAATTTGGCAGGTGGTGAAGAGACAGATGGCTGCTCTCCAGTGCTCTGTGCCTGAGAGGATGTGGCACTAACTGAAGTCGATGCCGAGGCGTTAGCTGCCATCCACCCGACAACGGCTTCAATTTGGTCTTCACGCAGCAGCGGTGCACGGCGCTCTCCGACAAAGCTGCGCATGAAGGACTGTTCCCTGCTGAAACTGAGTGACGACGAGTCACCGGCGCCCGCAGCAGGCACAGAATCACCACGTCCTCTCCCTGCTCCTCTCCCTGCTCCGCGCCCACGCCCACGTGCCTTACTCCCTGCCCTCTTCATCTTGGTTGACAGATAAAGATAAGCAGAAAAGTACTAAGGCCTTAGTGTGCTTATTCCTGTAATGCTCCTCCTAACAGGTGTAAGAAACACTAATGTTGTAAATTGTGGACTAAACTTTATTATTTTTCAAATGTGGCCTACACAAGTGTAAGTTGTGTTTGGTGAACTTAACCTTTTTTTTGGTGCAGATCGGGCTACAGAGCTAGTTTAAATCACACGGAGACCGTGCAGACAGCCGTAAACGGCGCTGCAAGGCCAAGAAACCCTCCTCTAGGTTATCCTATATAGTGTTTTTCCACTATTTAGCTGGATACAAGTGGAAAGACACTAATAGGAATTTTTTTTTTCAAATTTTAAACTGGCTGCACTATTTGAAAAAAAGGAAATTGTTTTTCAAGGTATGAGGCAGTAACGCACCCTGAGCTGAATCCAACCGGCTATGGCTGCACACAGACTACAGGGCGAGCTGGGCTCACACGGAGACCGTGCAGACAGCCGTAAACGGCGCTGCAAGGCCAAAAAACCCTCCTCTAGGTTATCCTATATAGTGTTTTTCCACTATTTAGCTGGATACGAGTGGAAAGACACTAATAGGAATTTTTTTTTTCAAATTTTAAACAGGCTGCACTATTTGAAAAAAAGGAAAATTTTTCTCAAGGTATGAGCCAGTAACGAACCCTGAGCTGAATCCAACCGGCTATGGCTGCACACAGACTACAGGGCGAGCTGGGCTCACACGGAGACCGTGCAGACAGCCGTAAACGGCGCTGCAAGGCCAAAAAACCCTCCTCTAGGTTATCCTATATAGTGTTTTTCCACTATTTAGCTGGATACGAGTGGAAAGACACTAATAGGAATTTTTTTTTTCAAATTTTAAACAGGCTGCACTATTTGAAAAAAAGGAAAATTTTTCTCAAGGTATGAGCCAGTAACGAACCCTGAGCTGAATCCAACCGGCTATGGCTGCACACAGACTACAGGGCGAGCTGGGCTCACACGGAGACCGTGCAGACAGCCGTAAACGGCGCTGCAAGGCCAAGAAACCCTCCTCTAGGTTATCCTATATAGTGTTTTTCCACTATTTAGCTGGATACAAGTGGAAAGACACTAATAGGAATTTTTTTTTTCAAATTTTAAACTGGCTGCACTATTTGAAAAAAAGGAAATTGTTTTTCAAGGTATGAGGCAGTAACGCACCCTGAGCTGAATCCAACCGGCTATGGCTGCACACAGACTACAGGGCGAGCTGGGCTCACACGGAGACCGTGCAGACAGCCGTAAACGGCGCTGCAAGGCCAAAAAACCCTCCTCTAGGTTATCCTATATAGTGTTTTTCCACTATTTAGCTGGATACGAGTGGAAAGACACTAATAGGAATTTTTTTTTTCAAATTTTAAACAGGCTGCACTATTTGAAAAAAAGGAAAATTTTTCTCAAGGTATGAGCCAGTAACGAACCCTGAGCTGAATCCAACCGGCTATGGCTGCACACAGACTACAGGGCGAGCTGGGCTCACACGGAGACCGTGCAGACAGCCGTAAACGGCGCTGCAAGGCCAAAAAACCCTCCTCTAGGTTATCCTATATAGTGTTTTTCCACTATTTAGCTGGATACGAGTGGAAAGACACTAATAGGAATTTTTTTTTTCAAATTTTAAACAGGCTGCACTATTTGAAAAAAAGGAAAATTTTTCTCAAGGTATGAGCCAGTAACGAACCCTGAGCTGAATCCAACCGGCTATGGCTGCACACAGACTACAGGGCGAGCTGGGCTCACACGGAGACCGTGCAGACAGCCGTAAACGGCGCTGCAAGGCCCAAAAACCCCCCTCTAGGTTATCCTATGTAGTGTTTTTCCACAATAGAGCTGGAGACTGGTGGAAAAACACTAATAGGAAATTTGAGAAAAAATGTGCAGCAGGCTGCACTAAGAGCAAAAAAGAACAACTGTGTGAGGCAGTGTGAACCCCCCCTGAGCTGAATACAACCGGGTATATGGCTGCACACAGACTACAGAGTGAGCTGCACACACACACACACACACAGAGACCTTGCAGAACGCTGTTAAAACAGCGCTGCAAGGCAAGAGCAAGGTGAACAGTGAAGAACACACAGCGTTTTGCTAAATTAGCCTTTGGAAAGGAAAATAAAGCAATTAGCTAGCTCGACTGGCCCTCAGTTAGAACACAGCGTCCTGTCCCTAACTGAAATCACAGCAGAGTGAGCGCAAAATGGCGGCAGCGCTTTTTTATAGTGCAGAGTGACATCATTTCAGCAGCCAATCCCAGCCTTGCCAGTACTTACATGCCCACCATGCTAAACAGGATGTGCCCACACTTTCATTCATTCCTCATTGGCTGCTGCGTTCAATTTGAATTCTGGGAACTTCCGATTCCGGTATCCGATACGCGGGAAGTATCGGAATTCAGTATCGGAATTCCGATACCGCAAATATCGGCCGATACCCGATACTTGCGGTATCGGAATGCTCAACACTACTGAACAAGAAACCACCAAAAATTTTAACCAGTCATCGTTCTCACAACACTGAGGACCAGTCATTCGAAATGACTTCTCCATGCATTTTATGCATTGGTAAAAGCACTATGATGAAAAGTGTGATATGTTTTCAGGTATCTCCTATACTAATAGAGCCACATGCTCACCGGTTTGCCACATGATGTAGGCCTATGGACTGAACAAGAAACCACCAAAAATTTTAACCAGTCATTGTTCTCACAACACTGAGGACCAGTCATTCGAAATGACTTCTCCATGCATTTTATGCATTGGTAAAAGCACTATGATGTGATATGTTTTCAGGTATCTCCTATACTAATAGAGCCACATGCTCACCGGTTTGCCACATGATGTAGGCCTATGGACTGAACAAGAAACCACCAAAAATTTTAACCAGTCATCGTTCTCACAACACTGAGGACCAGTCATTCGAAATGACTTCTCCATGCATTTTATGCATTGGTAAAAGCACTATGATGAAAAGTGTGATATGTTTTCAGGTATCTCCTATACTAATAGAGCCACATGCTCACCGGTTTGCCACATGATGTAGGCCTATGGACTGAACAAGAAACCACCAAAAATTTTAACCAGTCATCGTTCTCACAACACTGAGGACCAGTAATTCGAAATGACTTCTCCATGCATTTTATGCATTGGTAAAAGCACTATGATGAAAAGTGTGATATGTTTTCAGGTATCTCCTATACTAATAGAGCCACATGCTCACCGGTTTGCCACATGATGTAGGCCTATGGACTGAACAAGAAACCACCAAAAATTTTAACCAGTCATCGTTCTCACAACACTGAGGACCAGTCATTCGAAATGACTTCTCCATGCATTTTATGCATTGGTAAAAGCACTATGATGAAAAGTGTGATATGTTTTCAGGTATCTCCTATACTAATAGAGCCACATGCTCACCGGTTTGCCACATGATGTAGGCCTATGGACTGAACAAGAAACCACCAAAAATTTTAACCAGTCATCGTTCTCACAACACTGAGGACCAGTCATTCGAAATGACTTCTCCATGCATTTTATGCATTGGTAAAAGCACTATGATGAAAAGTGTGATATGTTTTCAGGTATCTCCTATACTAATAGAGCCACATGCTCACCGGTTTGCCACATGATGTAGGCCTATGGACTGAACAAGAAACCACCAAAAATTTTAACCAGTCATCGTTCTCACAACACTGAGGACCAGTCATTCGAAATGACTTCTCCATGCATTTTATGCATTGGTAAAAGCACTATGATGAAAAGTGTGATATGTTTTCAGGTATCTCCTATACTAATAGAGCCACATGCTCACCGGTTTGCCACATGATGTAGGCCTATGGACTGAACAAGAAACCACCAAAAATTTTAACCAGTCATCGTTCTCACAACACTGAGGACCAGTCATTCGAAATGACTTCTCCATGCATTTTATGCATTGGTAAAAGCACTATGATGAAAAGTGTGATATGTTTTCAGGTATCTCCTATACTAATAGAGCCACATGCTCACCGGTTTGCCACATGATGTTGGCCTATGGACTGAACAAGAAACCACCAAAAATTTTAACCAGTCATCGTTCTCACAACACTGAGGACCAGTCATTCGAAATGACTTCTCCATGCATTTTATGCATTGGTAAAAGCACTATGATGAAAAGTGTGATATGTTTTCAGGTATCTCCTATACTAATAGAGCCACATGCTCACCGGTTTGCCACATGATGTAGGCCTATGGACTGAACAAGAAACCACCAAAAATTTTAACCAGTCATCGTTCTCACAACACTGAGGACCAGTCATTCAAAATGACTTCTCCATGCATTTTATGCATTGGTAAAAGCACTATGATGAAAAGTGTGATATGTTTTCAGGTATCTCCTATACTAATAGAGCCACATGCTCACCGGTTTGCCACATGATGTAGGCCTATGGACTGAACAAGAAACCACCAAAAATTTTAACCAGTCATTGTTCTCACAACACTGAGGACCAGTCATTCGAAATGACTTCTCCATGCATTTTATGCATTGGTAAAAGCACTATGATGTGATATGTTTTCAGGTATCTCCTATACTAATAGAGCCACATGCTCACCGGTTTGCCACATGATGTAGGCCTATGGACTGAACAAGAAACCACCAAAAATTTTAACCAGTCATCGTTCTCACAACACTGAGGACCAGTCATTCGAAATGACTTCTCCATGCATTTTATGCATTGGTAAAAGCACTATGATGAAAAGTGTGATATGTTTTCAGGTATCTCCTATACTAATAGAGCCACATGCTCACCGGTTTGCCACATGATGTAGGCCTATGGACTGAACAAGAAACCACCAAAAATTTTAACCAGTCATCGTTCTCACAACACTGAGGACCAGTAATTCGAAATGACTTCTCCATGCATTTTATGCATTGGTAAAAGCACTATGATGAAAAGTGTGATATGTTTTCAGGTATCTCCTATACTAATAGCGCCACATGCTCACCGGTTTGCCACATGATGTAGGCCTATGGACTGAATAAGAAACCACCAAAAATTTTAACCAGTCATCGTTCTCACAACACTGAGGACCAGTCATTCGAAATGACTTCTCCATGCATTTTATGCATTGGTAAAAGCACTATGATGAAAAGTGTGATATGTTTTCAGGTATCTCCTATACTAATAGAGCCACATGCTCACCGGTTTGCCACATGATGTAGGCCTATGGACTGAACAAGAAACCACCAAAAATTTTAACCAGTCATCGTTCTCACAACACTGAGGACCAGTCATTCGAAATGACTTCTCCATGCATTTTATGCATTGGTAAAAGCACTATGATGAAAAGTGTGATATGTTTTCAGGTATCTCCTATACTAATAGAGCCACATGCTCACCGGTTTGCCACATGATGTAGGCCTATGGACTGAACAAGAAACCACCAAAAATTTTAACCAGTCATCGTTCTCACAACACTGAGGACCAGTCATTCGAAATGACTTCTCCATGCATTTTATGCATTGGTAAAAGCACTATGATGAAAAGTGTGATATGTTTTCAGGTATCTCCTATACTAATAGAGCCACATGCTCACCGGTTTGCCACATGATGTAGGCCTATGGACTGAACAAGAAACCACCAAAAATTTTAACCAGTCATCGTTCTCACAACACTGAGGACCAGTCATTCGAAATGACTTCTCCATGCATTTTATGCATTGGTAAAAGCACTATGATGAAAAGTGTGATATGTTTTCAGGTATCTCCTATACTAATAGAGCCACATGCTCACCGGTTTGCCACATGATATAGGCCTATGGACTGAACAACAAACCACCAAAAATTTTAACCCGTCATCGTTCTCACAACACTGAGGACCAGTCATTCGAAATGACTTCTCCATGCATTTTATGCATTGGTAAAAGCACTATGATGAAAAGTGTGATATGTTTTCAGGTATCTCCTATACTAATAGAGCCACATGCTCACCGGTTTGCCACATGATGTAGGCCTATGGACTGAACAAGAAACCACCAAAAATTTTAACCAGTCATCGTTCTCACAACACTGAGGACCAGTCATTCGAAATGACTTCTCCATGCATTTTATGCATTGGTAAAAGCACTATGATGAAAAGTGTGATATGTTTTCAGGTATCTCCTATACTAATAGAGCCACATGCTCACCGGTTTGCCACATGATATAGGCCTATGGACTGAACAAGAAACCACCAAAAATTTTAACCCGTCATCGTTCTCACAACACTGAGGACCAGTCATTCGAAATGACTTCTCCATGCATTTTATGCATTGGTAAAAGCACTATGATGAAAAGTGTGATATGTTTTCAGGTATCTCCTATACTAATAGAGCCACATGCTCACCGGTTTGCCACATGATGTAGGCCTATGGACTGAACAAGAAACCACCAAAAATTTTAACCAGTCATCGTTCTCACAACACTGAGGACCAGTCATTCGAAATGACTTCTCCATGCATTTTATGCATTGGTAAAAGCACTATGATGAAAAGTGTGATATGTTTTCAGGTATCTCCTATACTAATAGAGCCACATGCTCACCGGTTTGCCACATGATGTAGGCCTATGGACTGAACAAGAAACCACCAAAAATTTTAACCAGTCATCGTTCTCACAACACTGAGGACCAGTCATTCGAAATGACTTCTCCATGCATTTTATGCATTGGTAAAAGCACTATGATGAAAAGTGTGATATGTTTTCAGGTATCTCCTATACTAATAGAGCCACATGCTCACCGGTTTGCCACATGATGTAGGCCTATGGACTGAACAAGAAACCACCAAAAATTTTAACCAGTCATTGTTCTCACAACACTGAGGACCAGTCATTCGAAATGACTTCTCCATACATTTTATGCATTGGTAAAAGCACTATGATGTGATATGTTTTCAGGTATCTCCTATACTAATAGAGCCACATGCTTACCGGTTTGCCACATGATGTAGGCCTATGGACAACAAGAAACCACCAAAAATTTTAACCAGTCATCGTTCTCACAACACTGAGGACCAGTCATTCGAAATGACTTCTCCATGCATTTTATGCATTGGTAAAAGCACTATGATGAAAAGTGTGATATGTTTTCAGGTATCTCCTATACTAATAGAGCCACATGCTCACCGGTTTGCCACATGATGTAGGCCTATGGACTGAACAAGAAACCACCAAAAATTTTAACCAGTCATCGTTCTCACAACACTGAGGACCAGTCATTCGAAATGACTTCTCCATGCATTTTATGCATTGGTAAAAGCACTATGATGAAAAGTGTGATATGTTTTCAGGTATCTCCTATACTAATAGAGCCACATGCTCACCGGTTTGCCACATGATGTAGGCCTATGGACTGAACAAGAAACCACCAAAAATTTTAACCAGTCATCGTTCTCACAACACTGAGGACCAGTCATTCGAAATGACTTCTCCATGCATTTTATGCATTGGTAAAAGCACTATGATGAAAAGTGTGATATGTTTTCAGGTATCTCCTATACTAATAGAGCCACATGCTCACCGGTTTGCCACATGATGTAGGCCTATGGACTGAACAAGAAACCACCAAAAATTTTAACCAGTCATCGTTCTCACAACACTGAGGACCAGTCATTCGAAATGACTTCTCCATGCATTTTATGCATTGGTAAAAGCACTATGATGAAAAGTGTGATATGTTTTCAGGTATCTCCTATACTAATAGAGCCACATGCTCACCGGTTTGCCACATGATGTAGGCCTATGGACTGAACAAGAAACCACCAAAAATTTTAACCAGTCATCGTTCTCACAACACTGAGGACCAGTCATTCGAAATGACTTCTCCATGCATTTTATGCATTGGTAAAAGCACTATGATGAAAAGTGTGATATGTTTTCAGGTATCTCCTATACTAATAGAGCCACATGCTCACCGGTTTGCCACATGATGTAGGCCTATGGACTGAACAAGAAACCACCAAAAATTTTAACCAGTCATCGTTCTCACAACACTGAGGACCAGTCATTCGAAATGACTTCTCCATGCATTTTATGCATTGGTAAAAGCACTATGATGAAAAGTGTGATATGTTTTCAGGTATCTCCTATACTAATAGAGCCACATGCTCACCGGTTTGCCACATGATGTAGGCCTATGGACTGAACAAGAAACCACCAAAAATTTTAACCAGTCATTGTTCTCACAACACTGAGGACCAGTCATTCGAAATGACTTCTCCATACATTTTATGCATTGGTAAAAGCACTATGATGTGATATGTTTTCAGGTATCTCCTATACTAATAGAGCCACATGCTCACCGGTTTGCCACATGATGTAGGCCTATGGACTGAACAAGAAACCACCAAAAATTTTAACCAGTCATCGTTCTCACAACACTGAGGACCAGTCATTCGAAATGACTTCTCCATGCATTTTATGCATTGGTAAAAGCACTATGATGAAAAGTGTGATATGTTTTCAGGTATCTCCTATACTAATAGAGCCACATGCTCACCGGTTTGCCACATGATGTAGGCCTATGGACTGAACAAGAAACCACCAAAAATTTTAACCAGTCATCGTTCTCACAACACTGAGGACCAGTCATTCGAAATGACTTCTCCATGCATTTTTATGCATTGGTAAAAGCACTATGATGAAAAGTGTGATATGTTTTCAGGTATCTCCTATACTAATAGAGCCACATGCTCACCGGTTTGCCACATGATGTAGGCCTATGGACTGAACAAGAAACCACCAAAAATTTTAACCAGTCATCGTTCTCACAACACTGAGGACCAGTCATTCGAAATGACTTCTCCATGCATTTTATGCATTGGTAAAAGCACTATGATGAAAAGTGTGATATGTTTTCAGGTATCTCCTATACTAATAGAGCCACATGCTCACCGGTTTGCCACATGATGTAGGCCTATGGACTGAACAAGAAACCACCAAAAATTTTAACCAGTCATCGTTCTCACAACACTGAGGACCAGTCATTCGAAATGACTTCTCCATGCATTTTATGCATTGGTAAAAGCACTATGATGAAAAGTGTGATATGTTTTCAGGTATCTCCTATACTAATAGAGCCACATGCTCACCGGTTTGCCACATGATGTAGGCCTATGGACTGAACAAGAAACCACCAAAAATTTTAACCAGTCATCGTTCTCACAACACTGAGGACCAGTCATTCGAAATGACTTCTCCATGCATTTTATGCATTGGTAAAAGCACTATGATGAAAAGTGTGATATGTTTTCAGGTATCTCCTATACTAATAGAGCCACATGCTCACCGGTTTGCCACATGATGTAGGCCTATGGACTGAACAAGAAACCACCAAAAATTTTAACCAGTCATCGTTCTCACAACACTGAGGACCAGTCATTCGAAATGACTTCTCCATGCATTTTATGCATTGGTAAAAGCACTATGATGAAAAGTGTGATATGTTTTCAGGTATCTCCTATACTAATAGAGCCACATGCTCCACCGGTTTGCCACATGATGTAGGCCTATGGACTGAACAAGAAACCACCAAAAATTTTAACCAGTCATCGTTCTCACAACACTGAGGACCAGTCATTCGAAATGACTTCTCCATGCATTTTATGCATTGGTTAAAAGCACTATGATGAAAAGTGTGATATGTTTTCAGGTATCTCCTATACTAATAGAGCCACATGCTCACCGGTTTGCCACATGATGTAGGCCTATTGACTGAACAAGAAATCACCAAAAATTTTAACCAGTCATCGTTCTCACAACACTGAGGACCAGTCATTCGAAATGACTTCTCCATGCATTTTATGCATTGGTAAAAGCACTATGATGAAAAGTGTGATATGTTTTCAGGTATCTCCTATACTAATAGAGCCACATGCTCACCGGTTTGCCACATGATGTAGGCCTATGGACTGAACAAGAAACCACCAAAAATTTTAACCAGTCATCGTTCTCACAACACTGAGGACCAGTCATTCGAAATGACTTCTCCATGCATTTTATGCATTGGTAAAAGCACTATGATGAAAAGTGTGATATGTTTTCAGGTATCTCCTATACTAATAGAGCCACATGCTCACCGGTTTGCCACATGATGTAGGCTTATGGACTGAACAAGAAACCACCAAAAATTTTAACCAGTCATCGTTCTCACAACACTGAGGACCAGTCATTCAAAATGACTTCTCCATGCATTTTATGCATTGGTAAAAGCACTATGATGAAAAGTGTGATATGTTTTCAGGTATCTCCTATACTAATAGAGCCACATGCTCACCGGTTTGCCACATGATGTAGGCCTATGGACTGAACAAGAAACCACCAAAAATTTTAACCAGTCATCGTTCTCAACAACACTGAGGACCAGTCATTCGAAATGACTTCTCCATGCATTTTATGCATTGGTAAAAAGCACTATGATGAAAAGTGTGATATGTTTTCAGGTATCTCCTATACTAATAGAGCCACATGCTCACCGGTTTGCCACATGATGTAGGCCTATGGACTGAACAAGAAACCACCAAAAATTTTAACCAGTCATCGTTCTCACAACACTGAGGACCAGTCATTCGAAATGACTTCTCCATGCATTTTATGCATTGGTAAAAGCACTATGATGAAAAGTGTGATATGTTTTCAGGTATCTCCTATACTAATAGAGCCACATGCTCACCGGTTTGCCACATGATGTAGGCCTACGGACTGAACAAGAAACCACCAAAAATTTTAACCAGTCATCGTTCTCACAACACTGAGGACCAGTCATTCGAAATGACTTCTCCATGCATTTTTATGCATTGGTAAAAGCACTATGATGAAAAGTGTGATATGTTTTCAGGTATCTCCTATACTAATAGAGCCACATGCTCACCGGTTTGCCACATGATGTAGGCCTATGGACTGAACAAGAAACCACCAAAAATTTTAACCAGTCATCGTTCTCACAACACTGAGGACCAGTCATTCGAAATGACTTCTCCATGCATTTTATGCATTGGTAAAAGCACTATGATGAAAAGTGTGATATGTTTTCAGGTATCTCCTATACTAATAGAGCCACATGCTCACCGGTTTGCCACATGATGTAGGCCTATGGACTGAACAAGAAACCACCAAAAATTTTAACCAGTCATCGTTCTCACAACACTGAGGACCAGTCATTCGAAATGACTTCTCCATGCATTTTATGCATTGGTAAAAGCACTATGATGAAAAGTGTGATATGTTTTCAGGTATCTCCTATACTAATAGAGCCACATGCTCACCGGTTTGCCACATGATGTAGGCCTATGGACTGAACAAGAAACCACCAAAAATTTTAACCAGTCATCGTTCTCACAACACTGAGGACCAGTCATTCGAAAATGACTTCTCCATGCATTTTATGCATTGGTAAAAGCACTATGATGAAAAGTGTGATATGTTTTCAGGTATCTCCTATACTAATAGAGCCACATGCTCACCGGTTTGCCACATGATGTAGGCCTATGGACTGAACAAGAAACCACCAAAAATTTTAACCAGTCATCGTTCTCACAACACTGAGGACCAGTCATTCGAAATGACTTCTCCATGCATTTTATGCATTGGTAAAAGCACTATGATGAAAAGTGTGATATGTTTTCAGGTATCTCCTATACTAATAGAGCCACATGCTCACCGGTTTGCCACATGATGTAGGCCTATGGACTGAACAAGAAACCACCAAAAATTTTAACCAGTCATCGTTCTCACAACACTGAGGACCAGTCATTCGAAATGACTTCTCCATGCATTTTATGCATTGGTAAAAGCACTATGATGAAAAGTGTGATATGGTTTTCAGGTATCTCCTATACTAATAGAGCCACATGCTCACCGGTTTGCCACATGATGTAGGCCTATGGACTGAACAAGAAACCACCAAAAATTTTAACCAGTCATCGTTCTCACAACACTGAGGACCAGTCATTCGAAATGACTTCTCCATGCATTTTATGCATTGGTAAAAAGCACTATGATGAAAAGTGTGATATGTTTTCAGGTATCTCCTATACTAATAGAGCCACATGCTCACCGGTTTGCCACATGATGTAGGCCTATGGACTGAACAAGAAACCACCAAAATTTTAACCAGTCATCGTTCTCACAACACTGAGGACCAGTCATTCGAAATGACTTCTCCATGCATTTTATGCATTGGTAAAAGCACTATGATGAAAAGTGTGATATGTTTTCAGGTATCTCCTATACTAATAGAGCCACATGCTCACCGGTTTGCCACATGATGTAGGCCTATGGACTGAACAAGAAACCACCAAAAATTTTAACCAGTCATCGTTCTCACAACACTGAGGACCAGTCATTCGAAATGACTTCTCCATGCATTTTATGCATTGGTAAAAGCACTATGATGAAAAGTGTGATATGTTTTCAGGTATCTCCTATACTAATAGAGCCACATGCTCACCGGTTTGCCACATGATGTAGGCCTATGGACTGAACAAGAAACCACCAAAAATTTTAACCAGTCATCGTTCTCACAACACTGAGGACCAGGTCATTCGAAATGACTTCTCCATGCATTTTATGCATTGGTAAAAGCACTATGATGAAAAGTGTGATATGTTTTCAGGTATCTCCTATACTAATAGAGCCACATGCTCACCGGTTTGCCACATGATGTAGGCCTATGGACTGAACAAGAAACCACCAAAAATTTTAACCAGTCATCGTTCTCACAACACTGAGGACCAGTCATTCGAAATGACTTCTCCATGCATTTTATGCATTGGTAAAAGCACTATGATGAAAAGTGTGATATGTTTTCAGGTATCTCCTATACTAATAGAGCCACATGCTCACCGGTTTGCCACATGATGTAGGCCTATGGACTGAACAAGAAACCACCAAAAATTTTAACCAGTCATCGTTCTCACAACACTGAGGACCAGTCATTCGAAATGACTTCTCCATGCAATTTTATGCATTGGTAAAAGCACTATGATGAAAAGTGTGATATGTTTTCAGGTATCTCCTATACTAATAGAGCCACATGCTCACCGGTTTGCCACATGATGTAGGCCTATGGACTGAACAAGAAACCACCAAAAATTTTAACCAGTCATCGTTCTCACAACACTGAGGACCAGTCATTCGAAATGACTTCTCCATGCATTTTATGCATTGGTAAAAGCACTATGATGAAAAGTGTGATATGTTTTCAGGTATCTCCTATACTAATAGAGCCACATGCTCACCGGTTTGCCACATGATGTAGGCCTATGGACTGAACAAGAAACCACCAAAATTTTAACCAGTCATCGTTCTCACAACACTGAGGACCAGTCATTCGAAATGACTTCTCCATGCATTTTATGCATTGGTAAAAGCACTATGATGAAAAGTGTGATATGTTTTCAGGTATCTGCTATACTAATAGAGCCACATGCTCACCGGTTTGCCACATGATGTAGGCCTATGGACTGAACAAGAAATCCACCAACATTTTAACCAGTCATCGTTCTCACAACACTGAGGACCAGTCATTCGAAATGACTTCTCCATGCATTTTATGCATTGGTAAAAGCACTATGATGAAAAGTGTGATATGTTTTCAGGTATCTCCTATACTAATAGAGCCACATGCTCACCGGTTTGCCACATGATGTAGGCCTATGGACTGAACAAGAAACCACCAAAAATTTTAACCAGTCATCGTTCTCACAACACTGAGGACCAGTCATTCGAAATGACTTCTCCATGCATTTTATGCATTGGTAAAAGCACTATGATGAAAAGTGTGATATGTTTTCAGGTATCTCCTATACTAATAGAGCCACATGCTCACCGGTTTGCCACATGATGTAGGCCTATGGACTGAACAAGAAACCACCAAAAATTTTAACCAGTCATCGTTCTCACAACACTGAGGACCAGTCATTCGAAATGACTTCTCCATGCATTTTATGCATTGGTAAAAGCACTATGATGAAAAGTGTGATATGTTTTCAGGTATCTCCTATACTAATAGAGCCACATGCTCACCGGTTTGCCACATGATGTAGGCCTATGGACTGAACAAGAAACCACCAAAAATTTTAACCAGTCATCGTTCTCACAACACTGAGGGACCAGTCATTCGAAATGACTTCTCCATGCATTTTATGCATTGGTAAAAGCACTATGATGAAAAGTGTGATATGTTTTCAGGTATCTCCTATACTAATAGAGCCACATGCTCACCGGTTTGCCACATGATGTAGGCCTATGGACTGAACAAGAAACCACCAAAAATTTTAACCAGTCATCGTTCTCACAACACTGAGGACCAGTCATTCGAAATGACTTCTCCATGCATTTTATGCATTGGTAAAAGCACTATGATGAAAAGTGTGATATGTTTTCAGGTATCTCCTATACTAATAGAGCCACATGCTCACCGGTTTGCCACATGATGTAGGCCTATGGACTGAACAAGAAATCACCAAACATTTTAACCAGTCATCGTTCTCACAACACTGAGGACCAGTCATTCGAAATGACTTCTCCATGCATTTTATGCATTGGTAAAAGCACTATGATGAAAAGTGTGATATGTTTTCAGGTATCTCCTATACTAATAGAGCCACATGCTCACCGGTTTGCCACATGATGTAGGCCTATGGACTGAACAAGAAACCACCAAAAATTTTAACCAGTCATCGTTCTCACAACACTGAGGACCAGTCATTCGAAATGACTTCTCCATGCATTTTATGCATTGGTAAAAGCACTATGATGAAAAGTGTGATATGTTTTCAGGTATCTCCTATACTAATAGAGCCACATGCTCACCGGTTTGCCACATGATGTAGGCCTATGGACTGAACAAGAAACCACCAAAAATTTTAACCAGTCATCGTTCTCACAACACTGAGGACCAGTCATTCGAAATGACTTCTCCATGCATTTTATGCATTGGTAAAAGCACTATGATGAAAAGTGTGATATGTTTTCAGGTATCTCCTATACTAATAGAGCCACATGCTCACCGGTTTGCCACATGATGTAGGCCTATGGACTGAACAAGAAACCACCAAAAATTTTAACCAGTCATCGTTCTCACAACACTGAGGACCAGTCATTCGAAATGACTTCTCCATGCATTTTATGCATTGGTAAAAGCACTATGATGAAAAGTGTGATATGTTTTCAGGTATCTCCTATACTAATAGAGCCACATGCTCACCGGTTTGCCACATGATGTAGGCCTATGGACTGAACAAGAAATCACCAAAAATTTTAACCAGTCATCGTTCTCACAACACTGAGGACCAGTCATTCGAAATGACTTCTCCATGCATTTTATGCATTGGTAAAAGCACTATGATGAAAAGTGTGATATGTTTTCAGGTATCTCCTATACTAATAGAGCCACATGCTCACCGGTTTGCCACATGATGTAGGCCTATGGACTGAACAAGAAACCACCAAAAATTTTAACCAGTCATCGTTCTCACAACACTGAGGACCAGTCATTCGAAATGACTTCTCCATGCATTTTATGCATTGGTAAAAGCACTATGATGAAAAGTGTGATATGTTTTCAGGTATCTCCTATACTAATAGAGCCACATGCTCACCGGTTTGCCACATGATGTAGGCCTATGGACTGAACAAGAAACCACCAAAAATTTTAACCAGTCATCGTTCTCACAACACTGAGGACCAGTCATTCGAAATGACTTCTCCATGCATTTTATGCATTGGTAAAAGCACTATGATGAAAAGTGTGATATGTTTTCAGGTATCTCCTATACTAATAGAGCCACATGCTCACCGGTTTGCCACATGATGTAGGGCCTACGGACTGAACAAGAAACCACCAAAAATTTTAACCAGTCATCGTTCTCACAACACTGAGGACCAGTCATTCGAAATGACTTCTCCATGCATTTTATGCATTGGTAAAAGCACTATGATGAAAAGTGTGATATGTTTTCAGGTATCTCCTATACTAATAGAGCCACATGCTCACCGGTTTGCCACATGATGTAGGCCTATGGACTGAACAAGAAACCACCAAAAATTTTAACCAGTCATCGTTCTCACAACACTGAGGACCAGTCATTCGAAATGACTTCTCCATGCATTTTATGCATTGGGTAAAAGCACTATGATGAAAAGTGTGATATGTTTTCAGGTATCTCCTATACTAATAGAGCCACATGCTCACCGGTTTGCCACATGATGTAGGCCTATGGACTGAACAAGAAATCACCAAACATTTTAACCAGTCATCGTTCTCACAACACTGAGGACCAGTCATTCGAAATGACTTCTCCATGCATTTTATGCATTGGTAAAAGCACTATGATGAAAAGTGTGATATGTTTTCAGGTATCTCCTATACTAATAGAGCCACATGCTCACCGGTTTGCCACATGATGTAGGCCTATGGACTGAACAAGAAACCACCAAAAATTTTAACCAGTCATCGTTCTCACAACACTGAGGACCAGTCATTCGAAATGACTTCTCCATGCATTTTATGCATTGGTAAAAGCACTATGATGAAAAGTGTGATATGTTTTCAGGTATCTCCTATACTAATAGAGCCACATGCTCACCGGTTTGCCACATGATGTAGGCCTATGGACTGAACAAGAAACCACCAAAAATTTTAACCAGTCATCGTTCTCACAACACTGAGGACCAGTCATTCGAAATGACTTCTCCATGCATTTTATGCATTGGTAAAAGCACTATGATGAAAAGTGTGATATGTTTTCAGGTATCTCCTATACTAATAGAGCCACATGCTCACCGGTTTGCCACATGATGTAGGCCTATGGACTGAACAAGAAACCACCAAAAATTTTAACCAGTCATCGTTCTCACAACACTGAGGACCAGTCATTCGAAATGACTTCTCCATGCATTTTATGCATTGGTAAAAGCACTATGATGAAAAGTGTGATATGTTTTCAGGTATCTCCTATACTAATAGAGCCACATGCTCACCGGTTTGCCACATGATGTAGGCCTATGGACTGAACAAGAAACCACCAAAAATTTTAACCAGTCATCGTTCTCACAACACTGAGGACCAGTCATTCGAAATGACTTCTCCATGCATTTTATGCATTGGTAAAAGCACTATGATGAAAAGTGTGATATGTTTTCAGGTATCTCCTATACTAATAGAGCCACATGCTCACCGGTTTGCCACATGATGTAGGCCTATGGACTGAACAAGAAACCACCAAAAATTTTAACCAGTCATCGTTCTCACAACACTGAGGACCAGTCATTCGAAATGACTTCTCCATGCATTTTATGCATTGGTAAAAGCACTATGATGAAAAGTGTGATATGTTTTCAGGTATCTCCTATACTAATAGAGCCACATGCTCACCGGTTTGCCACATGATGTAGGCCTATGGACTGAACAAGAAACCACCAAAAATTTTAACCAGTCATCGTTCTCACAACACTGAGGACCAGTCATTCGAAATGACTTCTCCATGCATTTTATGCATTGGTAAAAGCACTATGATGAAAAGTGTGATATGTTTTCAGGTATCTCCTATACTAATAGAGCCACATGCTCACCGGTTTGCCACATGATGTAGGCCTATGGACTGAACAAGAAACCACCAAAAATTTTAACCAGTCATCGTTCTCACAACACTGAGGGACCAGTCATTCGAAATGACTTCTCCATGCATTTTATGCATTGGTTAAAGCACTATGATGAAAAGTGTGATATGTTTTCAGGTATCTCCTATACTAATAGAGCCACATGCTCACCGGTTTGCCACATGATGTAGGCCTATGGACTGAACAAGAAACCACCAAAAATTTTAACCAGTCATCGTTCTCACAACACTGAGGACCAGTCATTCGAAATGACTTCTCCATGCATTTTATGCATTGGTAAAAGCACTATGATGAAAAGTGTGATATGTTTTCAGGTATCTCCTATACTAATAGAGCCACATGCTCACCGGTTTGCCACATGATGTAGGCCTATGGACTGAACAAGAAACCACCAAAAAATTTTAACCAGTCATCGTTCTCACAACACTGAGGACCAGTCATTCGAAATGACTTCTCCATGCATTTTATGCATTGGTAAAAGCACTATGATGAAAAGTGTGATATGTTTTCAGGTATCTCCTATACTAATAGAGCCACATGCTCACCGGTTTGCCACATGATGTAGGCCTATGGACTGAACAAGAAACCACCAAAAATTTTAACCAGTCATCGTTCTCACAACACTGAGGACCAGTCATTCGAAATGACTTCTCCATGCATTTTATGCATTGGTAAAAGCACTATGATGAAAAGTGTGATATGTTTTCAGGTATCTCCTATACTAATAGAGCCACATGCTCACACGGTTTGCCACATGATGTAGGCCTATGGACTGAACAAGAAACCACCAAAAATTTTAACCAGTCATCGTTCTCACAACACTGAGGACCAGTCATTCGAAATGACTTCTCCATGCATTTTATGCATTGGTAAAAGCACTATGATGAAAAGTGTGATATGTTTTCAGGTATCTCCTATACTAATAGAGCCACATGCTCACCGGTTTGCCACATGATGTAGGCCTATGGACTGAACAAGAAACCACCAAAAATTTTAACCAGTCATCGTTCTCACAACACTGAGGACCAGTCATTCGAAATGACTTCTCCATGCATTTTATGCATTGGTAAAAGCACTATGATGAAAAGTGTGATATGTTTTCAGGTATCTCCTATACTAATAGAGCCACATGCTCACCGGTTTGCCACATGATGTAGGCCTATGGACTGAACAAGAAACCACCAAAAATTTTAACCAGTCATCGTTCTCACAACACTGAGGACCAGTCATTCGAAATGACTTCTCCATGCATTTTATGCATTGGTAAAAGCACTATGATGAAAAGTGTGATATGTTTTCAGGTATCTCCTATACTAATAGAGCCACATGCTCACCGTTTGCCACATGATGTAGGCCTATGGACTGAACAAGAAACCACCAAAAATTTTAACCAGTCATCGTTCTCACAACACTGAGGACCAGTCATTCGAAATGACTTCTCCATGCATTTTATGCATTGGTAAAAGCACTATGATGAAAAGTGTGATATGTTTTCAGGTATCTCCTATACTAATAGAGCCACATGCTCACCGGTTTGCCACATGATGTAGGCCTATGGACTGAACAAGAAATCACCAAAAATTTTAACCAGTCATCGTTCTCACAACACTGAGGACCAGTCATTCGAAATGACTTCTCCATGCATTTTATGCATTGGTAAAAGCACTATGATGAAAAGTGTGATATGTTTTCAGGTATCTCCTATACTAATAGAGCCACATGCTCACCGGTTTGCCACATGATGTAGGCCTATGGACTGAACAAGAAACCACCAAAAATTTTAACCAGTCATCGTTCTCACAACACTGAGGACCAGTCATTCGAAATGACTTCTCCATGCATTTTATGCATTGGTAAAAGCACTATGATGAAAAGTGTGATATGTTTTCAGGTATCTCCTATACTAATAGAGCCACATGCTCACCGGTTTGCCACATGATGTAGGCCTATGGACTGAACAAGAAACCACCAAAAATTTTAACCAGTCATCGTTCTCACAACACTGAGGACCAGTCATTCGAAATGACTTCTCCATGCATTTTATGCATTGGTAAAAGCACTATGATGAAAAGTGTGATATGTTTTCAGGTATCTCCTATACTAATAGAGCCACATGCTCACCGGTTTGCCACATGATGTAGGCCTATGGACTGAACAAGAAACCACCAAAAATTTTAACCAGTCATCGTTCTCACAACACTGAGGACCAGTCATTCGAAATGACTTCTCCATGCATTTTATGCATTGGTAAAAGCACTATGATGAAAAGTGTGATATGTTTTCAGGTATCTCCTATACTAATAGAGCCACATGCTCACCGGTTTGCCACATGATGTAGGCCTATGGACTGAACAAGAAACCACCAAAAATTTTAACCAGTCATCGTTCTCACAACACTGAGGACCAGTCATTCGAAATGACTTCTCCATGCATTTTATGCATTGGTAAAAGCACTATGATGAAAAGTGTGATATGTTTTCAGGTATCTCCTATACTAATAGAGCCACATGCTCACCGGTTTGCCACATGATGTAGGCCTATGGACTGAACAAGAAACCACCAAAAATTTTAACCAGTCATCGTTCTCACAACACTGAGGACCAGTCATTCGAAATGACTTCTCCATGCATTTTATGCATTGGTAAAAGCACTATGATGAAAAGTGTGATATGTTTTCAGGTATCTCCTATACTAATAGAGCCACATGCTCACCGGTTTGCCACATGATGTAGGCCTATGGACTGAACAAGAAACCACCAAAAATTTTAACCAGTCATCGTTCTCACAACACTGAGGACCAGTCATTCGAAATGACTTCTCCATGCATTTTATGCATTGGTAAAAGCACTATGATGAAAAGTGTGATATGTTTTCAGGTATCTCCTATACTAATAGAGCCACATGCTCACCGGTTTGCCACATGATGTAGGCCTATGGACTGAACAAGAAACCACCAAAAATTTTAACCAGTCATCGTTCTCACAACACTGAGGACCAGTCATTCGAAATGACTTCTCCATGCATTTTATGCATTGGTAAAAGCACTATGATGAAAAGTGTGATATGTTTTCAGGTATCTCCTATACTAATAGAGCCACATGCTCACCGGTTTGCCACATGATGTAGGCCTATGGACTGAACAAGAAACCACCAAAAATTTTAACCAGTCATCGTTCTCACAACACTGAGGACCAGTCATTCGAAATGACTTCTCCATGCATTTTATGCATTGGTAAAAGCACTATGATGAAAAGTGTGATATGTTTTCAGGTATCTCCTATACTAATAGAGCCACATGCTCACCGGTTTGCCACATGATGTAGGCCTATGGACTGAACAAGAAACCACCAAAAATTTTAACCAGTCATCGTTCTCACAACACTGAGGACCAGTCATTCGAAATGACTTCTCCATGCATTTTTATGCATTGGTAAAAGCACTATGATGAAAAGTGTGATATGTTTTCAGGTATCTCCTATACTAATAGAGCCACATGCTCACCGGTTTGCCACATGATGTAGGCCTATGGACTGAACAAGAAACCACCAAAAATTTTAACCAGTCATCGTTCTCACAACACTGAGGACCAGTCATTCTTAATGACTTCTCCATGCATTTTATGCATTGGTAAAAGCACTATGAAGTGTGATATGTTTTCAGGTATCTCCTATACTAATAGAGCCACATGCTCACCGGTATGCCACATGATGTAGGCCTATGGACTGAACAAGAAACCACCAAAAATTTTAACCAGTCATCGTTCTCACAACACTGAGGACCAGTCATTCGAAATGACTTCTCCATGCATTTTATGCATTGGTAAAAGCACTATGATGAAAAGTGTGATATGTTTTCAGGTATCTCCTATACTAATAGAGCCACATGCTCACCGGTTTGCCACATGATGTAGGCCTATGGACTGAACAAGAAACCACCAAAAATTTTAACCAGTCATCGTTCTCACAACACTGAGGACCAGTCATTCGAAATGACTTCTCCATGCATTTTATGCATTGGTAAAAGCACTATGATGAAAAGTGTGATATGTTTTTCAGGTATCTCCTATACTAATAGAGCCACATGCTCACCGGTTTGCCACATGATGTAGGCCTATGGACTGAACAAGAAACCACCAAAAATTTTAACCAGTCATCGTTCTCACAACACTGAGGACCAGTCATTCGAAATGACTTCTCCATGCATTTTATGCATTGGTAAAAGCACTATGATGAAAAGTGTGATATGTTTTCAGGTATCTCCTATACTAATAGAGCCACATGCTCACCGGTTTGCCACATGATGTAGGCCTATGGACTGAACAAGAAACCACCAAAAATTTTAACCAGTCATCGTTCTCACAACACTGAGGACCAGTCATTCGAAATGACTTCTCCATGCATTTTATGCATTGGTAAAAGCACTATGATGAAAAGTGTGATATGTTTTCAGGTATCTCCTATACTAATAGAGCCACATGCTCACCGGTTTGCCACATGATGTAGGCCTATGGACTGAACAAGAAACCACCAAAAATTTTAACCAGTCATCGTTCTCACAACACTGAGGACCAGTCATTCGAAATGACTTCTCCATGCATTTTATGCATTGGTAAAAGCACTATGATGAAAAGTGTGATATGTTTTCAGGTATCTCCTATACTAATAGAGCCACATGCTCACCGGTTTGCCACATGATGTAGGCCTATGGACTGAACAAGAAACCACCAAAATTTTAACCAGTCATCGTTCTCACAACACTGAGGACCAGTCATTCGAAATGACTTCTCCATGCATTTTATGCATTGGTAAAAGCACTATGATGAAAAGTGTGATATGTTTTCAGGTATCTCCTATACTAATAGAGCCACATGCTCACCGGTTTGCCACATGATGTAGGCCTATGGACTGAACAAGAAACCACCAAAAATTTTAACCAGTCATCGTTCTCACAACACTGAGGACCAGTCATTCGAAATGACTTCTCCATGCATTTTATGCATTGGTAAAAGCACTATGATGAAAAGTGTGATATGTTTTCAGGTATCTCCTATACTAATAGAGCCACATGCTCACCGGTTTGCCACATGATGTAGGCCTATGGACTGAACAAGAAACCACCAAAAATTTTAACCAGTCATCGTTCTCACAACACTGAGGACCAGTCATTCGAAATGACTTCTCCATGCATTTTATGCATTGGTAAAAGCACTATGATGAAAAGTGTGATATGTTTTCAGGTATCTCCTATACTAATAGAGCCACATGCTCACCGGTTTGCCACATGATGTAGGCCTATGGACTGAACAAGAAACCACCAAAAATTTTAACCAGTCCATCGTTCTCACAACACTGAGGACCAAGTCATTCGAAATGACTTCTCCATGCATTTTATGCATTGGTAAAAGCACTATGATGAAAAGTGTGATATGTTTTCAGGTATCTCCTATACTAATAGAGCCACATGCTCACCGGTTTGCCACATGATGTAGGCCTATGGACTGAACAAGAAACCACCAAAAATTTTAACCAGTCATCGTTCTCACAACACTGAGGACCACATTCGAAATGACTTCTCCATGCATTTTATGCATTGGTAAAAGCACTATGATGAAAAGTGTGATATGTTTTCAGGTATCTCCTATACTAATAGAGCCACATGCGCTCACCGGTTTGCCACATGATGTAGGCCTATGGACTGAACAAGAAACCACCAAAAATTTTAACCAGTCATCGTTCTCACAACACTGAGGACCAGTCATTCGAAATGACTTCTCCATGCATTTTATGCATTGGTAAAAGCACTATGATGAAAAGTGTGATATGTTTTCAGGTATCTCCTATACTAATAGAGCCACATGCTCACCGGTTTGCCACATGATGTAGGCCTATGGACTGAACAAGAAACCACCAAAAATTTTAACCAGTCATCGTTCTCACAACACTGAGGACCAGTCATTCGAAATGACTTCTCCATGCATTTTATGCATTGGTAAAAGCACTATGATGAAAAGTGTGATATGTTTTCAGGTATCTCCTATACTAATAGAGCCACATGCTCACCGGTTTGCCACATGATGTAGGCCTATGGACTGAACAAGAAACCACCAAAAATTTTAACCAGTCATCGTTCTCACAACACTGAGGACCAGTCATTCGAAATGACTTCTCCATGCATTTTATGCATTGGTAAAAGCACTATGATGAAAAGTGTGATATGTTTTCAGGTATCTCCTATACTAATAGAGCCACATGCTCACCGGTTTGCCACATGATGTAGGCCTATGGACTGAACAAGAAACCACCAAAAATTTTAACCAGTCATCGTTCTCACAACACTGAGGACCAGTCATTCGAAATGACTTCTCCATGCATTTTATGCATTGGTAAAAGCACTATGATGAAAAGTGTGATATGTTTTCAGGTATCTCCTATACTAATAGAGCCACATGCTCACCGGTTTGCCACATGATGTAGGCCTATGGACTGAACAAGAAACCACCAAAAATTTTAACCAGTCATCGTTCTCACAACACTGAGGACCAGTCATTCGAAATGACTTCTCCATGCATTTTATGCATTGGTAAAAGCACTATGATGAAAAGTGTGATATGTTTTCAGGTATCTCCTATACTAATAGAGCCACATGCTCACCGGTTTGCCACATGATGTAGGCCTATGGACTGAACAAGAAACCACCAAAAATTTTAACCAGTCATCGTTCTCACAACACTGAGGACCAGTCATTCGAAATGACTTCTCCATGCATTTTATGCATTGGTAAAAGCACTATGATGAAAAGTGTGATATGTTTTCAGGTATCTCCTATACTAATAGAGCCACATGCTCACCGGTTTGCCACATGATGTAGGCCTATGGACTGAACAAGAAACCACCAAAAATTTTAACCAGTCATCGTTCTCACAACACTGAGGACCAGTCATTCGAAATGACTTCTCCATGCATTTTATGCATTGGTAAAAGCACTATGATGAAAAGTGTGATATGTTTTCAGGTATCTCCTATACTAATAGAGCCACATGCTCACCGGTTTGCCACATGATGTAGGCCTATGGACTGAACAAGAAACCACCAAAAATTTTAACCAGTCATCGTTCTCACAACACTGAGGACCAGTCATTCGAAATGACTTCTCCATGCATTTTATGCATTGGTAAAAGCACTATGATGAAAAGTGTGATATGTTTTCAGGTATCTCCTATACTAATAGAGCCACATGCTCACCGGTTTGCCACATGATGTAGGCCTATGGACTGAACAAGAAACCACCAAAAATTTTAACCAGTCATCGTTCTCACAACACTGAGGACCAGTCATTCGAAATGACTTCTCCATGCATTTTATGCATTGGTAAAAGCACTATGATGAAAAGTGTGATATGTTTTCAGGTATCTCCTATACTAATAGAGCCACATGCTCACCGGTTTGCCACATGATGTAGGCCTATGGACTGAACAAGAAACCACCAAAAATTTTAACCAGTCATCGTTCTCACAACACTGAGGACCAGTCATTCGAAATGACTTCTCCATGCATTTTATGCATTGGTAAAAGCACTATGATGAAAAGTGTGATATGTTTTCAGGTATCTCCTATACTAATAGAGCCACATGCTCACCGGTTTGCCACATGATGTAGGCCTATGGACTGAACAAGAAACCACCAAAAATTTTAACCAGTCATCGTTCTCACAACACTGAGGACCAGTCATTCGAAATGACTTCTCCATGCATTTTATGCATTGGTAAAAGCACTATGATGAAAAGTGTGATATGTTTTCAGGTATCTCCTATACTAATAGAGCCACATGCTCACCGGTTTGCCACATGATGTAGGCCTATGGACTGAACAAGAAACCACCAAAAATTTTAACCAGTCATCGTTCTCACAACACTGAGGACCAGTCATTCGAAATGACTTCTCCATGCATTTTATGCATTGGTAAAAGCACTATGATGAAAAGTGTGATATGTTTTCAGGTATCTCCTATACTAATAGAGCCACATGCTCACCGGTTTGCCACATGATGTAGGCCTATGGACTGAACAAGAAACCACCAAAAATTTTAACCAGTCATCGTTCTCACAACACTGAGGACCAGTCATTCGAAATGACTTCTCCATGCATTTTATGCATTGGTAAAAGCACTATGATGAAAAGTGTGATATGTTTTCAGGTATCTCCTATACTAATAGAGCCACATGCTCACCGGTTTGCCACATGATGTAGGCCTATGGACTGAACAAGAAACCACCAAAAATTTTAACCAGTCATCGTTCTCACAACACTGAGGACCAGTCATTCGAAATGACTTCTCCATGCATTTTATGCATTGGTAAAAGCACTATGATGAAAAGTGTGATATGTTTTCAGGTATCTCCTATACTAATAGAGCCACATGCTCACCGGTTTGCCACATGATGTAGGCCTATGGACTGAACAAGAAACCACCAAAAATTTTAACCAGTCATCGTTCTCACAACACTGAGGACCAGTCATTCGAAATGACTTCTCCATGCATTTTATGCATTGGTAAAAGCACTATGATGAAAAGTGTGATATGTTTTCAGGTATCTCCTATACTAATAGAGCCACATGCTCACCGGTTTGCCACATGATGTAGGCCTATGGACTGAACAAGAAACCACCAAAAATTTTAACCAGTCATCGTTCTCACAACACTGAGGACCAGTCATTCGAAATGACTTCTCCATGCATTTTATGCATTGGTAAAAGCACTATGATGAAAAGTGTGATATGTTTTCAGGTATCTCCTATACTAATAGAGCCACATGCTCACCGGTTTGCCACATGATGTAGGCCTATGGACTGAACAAGAAACCACCAAAAATTTTAACCAGTCATCGTTCTCACAACACTGAGGACCAGTCATTCGAAATGACTTCTCCATGCATTTTATGCATTGGTAAAAGCACTATGATGAAAAGTGTGATATGTTTTCAGGTATCTCCTATACTAATAGAGCCACATGCTCACCGGTTTGCCACATGATGTAGGCCTATGGACTGAACAAGAAACCACCAAAAATTTTAACCAGTCATCGTTCTCACAACACTGAGGACCAGTCATTCGAAATGACTTCTCCATGCATTTTATGCATTGGTAAAAGCACTATGATGAAAAGTGTGATATGTTTTCAGGTATCTCCTATACTAATAGAGCCACATGCTCACCGGTTTGCCACATGATGTAGGCCTATGGACTGAACAAGAAACCACCAAAAATTTTAACCAGTCATCGTTCTCACAACACTGAGGACCAGTCATTCGAAATGACTTCTCCATGCATTTTATGCATTGGTAAAAGCACTATGATGAAAAGTGTGATATGTTTTCAGGTATCTCCTATACTAATAGAGCCACATGCTCACCGGTTTGCCACATGATGTAGGCCTATGGACTGAACAAGAAACCACCAAAAATTTTAACCAGTCATCGTTCTCACAACACTGAGGACCAGTCATTCGAAATGACTTCTCCATGCATTTTATGCATTGGTAAAAGCACTATGATGAAAAGTGTGATATGTTTTCAGGTATCTCCTATACTAATAGAGCCACATGCTCACCGGTTTGCCACATGATGTAGGCCTATGGACTGAACAAGAAACCACCAAAAATTTTAACCAGTCATCGTTCTCACAACACTGAGGACCAGTCATTCGAAATGACTTCTCCATGCATTTTATGCATTGGTAAAAGCACTATGATGAAAAGTGTGATATGTTTTCAGGTATCTCCTATACTAATAGAGCCACATGCTCACCGGTTTGCCACATGATGTAGGCCTATGGACTGAACAAGAAACCACCAAAAATTTTAACCAGTCATCGTTCTCACAACACTGAGGACCAGTCATTCGAAATGACTTCTCCATGCATTTTATGCATTGGTAAAAGCACTATGATGAAAAGTGTGATATGTTTTCAGGTATCTCCTATACTAATAGAGCCACATGCTCACCGGTTTGCCACATGATGTAGGCCTATGGACTGAACAAGAAACCACCAAAAATTTTAACCAGTCATCGTTCTCACAACACTGAGGACCAGTCATTCGAAATGACTTCTCCATGCATTTTATGCATTGGTAAAAGCACTATGATGAAAAGTGTGATATGTTTTCAGGTATCTCCTATACTAATAGAGCCACATGCTCACCGGTTTGCCACATGATGTAGGCCTATGGACTGAACAAGAAACCACCAAAAATTTTAACCAGTCATCGTTCTCACAACACTGAGGACCAGTCATTCGAAATGACTTCTCCATGCATTTTATGCATTGGTAAAAGCACTATGATGAAAAGTGTGATATGTTTTCAGGTATCTCCTATACTAATAGAGCCACATGCTCACCGGTTTGCCACATGATGTAGGCCTATGGACTGAACAAGAAACCACCAAAAATTTTAACCAGTCATCGTTCTCACAACACTGAGGACCAGTCATTCGAAATGACTTCTCCATGCATTTTATGCATTGGTAAAAGCACTATGATGAAAAGTGTGATATGTTTTCAGGTATCTCCTATACTAATAGAGCCACATGCTCACCGGTTTGCCACATGATGTAGGCCTATGGACTGAACAAGAAACCACCAAAAATTTTAACCAGTCATCGTTCTCACAACACTGAGGACCAGTCATTCGAAATGACTTCTCCATGCATTTTATGCATTGGTAAAAGCACTATGATGAAAAGTGTGATATGTTTTCAGGTATCTCCTATACTAATAGAGCCACATGCTCACCGGTTTGCCACATGATGTAGGCCTATGGACTGAACAAGAAACCACCAAAAATTTTAACCAGTCATCGTTCTCACAACACTGAGGACCAGTCATTCGAAATGACTTCTCCATGCATTTTATGCATTGGTAAAAGCACTATGATGAAAAGTGTGATATGTTTTCAGGTATCTCCTATACTAATAGAGCCACATGCTCACCGGTTTGCCACATGATGTAGGCCTATGGACTGAACAAGAAACCACCAAAAATTTTAACCAGTCATCGTTCTCACAACACTGAGGACCAGTCATTCGAAATGACTTCTCCATGCATTTTATGCATTGGTAAAAGCACTATGATGAAAAGTGTGATATGTTTTCAGGTATCTCCTATACTAATAGAGCCACATGCTCACCGGTTTGCCACATGATGTAGGCCTATGGACTGAACAAGAAACCACCAAAAATTTTAACCAGTCATCGTTCTCACAACACTGAGGACCAGTCATTCGAAATGACTTCTCCATGCATTTTATGCATTGGTAAAAGCACTATGATGAAAAGTGTGATATGTTTTCAGGTATCTCCTATACTAATAGAGCCACATGCTCACCGGTTTGCCACATGATGTAGGCCTTTGGACTGAACAAGAAACCACCAAAAATTTAAACCAGTCATCGTTCTCACAACACTGAGGACCAGTCATTCGAAATGACTTCTCCATGCATTTTATGCATTGGTAAAAGCACTATGATGAAAAGTGTGATATGTTTTCAGGTATCTCCTATACTAATAGAGCCACATGCTCACCGGTTTGCCACATGATGTAGGCCTACGGACTGAACAAGAAACCACCAAAAATTTTAACCAGTCATCGTTCTCACAACACTGAGGACCAGTCATTCGAAATGACTTCTCCATGCATTTTATGCATTGGTAAAAGCACTATGATGAAAAGTGTGATATGTTTTCAGGTATCTCCTATACTAATAGAGCCACATGCTCACCGGTTTGCCACATGATGTAGGCCTATGGACTGAACAAGAAACCACCAAAAATTTTAACCAGTCATCGTTCTCACAACACTGAGGACCAGTCATTCGAAATGACTTCTCCATGCATTTTATGCATTGGTAAAAGCACTATGATGAAAAGTGTGATATGTTTTCAGGTATCTCCTATACTAATAGAGCCACATGCTCACCGGTTTGCCACATGATGTAGGCCTATGGACTGAACAAGAAATCACCAAAAATTTTAACCAGTCATCGTTCTCACAACACTGAGGACCAGTCATTCGAAATGACTTCTCCATGCATTTTATGCATTGGTAAAAGCACTATGATGAAAAGTGTGATATGTTTTCAGGTATCTCCTATACTAATAGAGCCACATGCTCACCGGTTTGCCACATGATGTAGGCCTATGGACTGAACAAGAAACCACCAAAAATTTTAACCAGTCATCGTTCTCACAACACTGAGGACCAGTCATTCGAAGTGACTTCTCCATGCATTTTATGCATTGGTAAAAGCACTATGATGAAAAGTGTGATATGTTTTCAGGTATCTCCTATACTAATAGAGCCACATGCTCACCGGTTTGCCACATGATGTAGGCCTATGGACTGAACAAGAAACCACCAAAAATTTTAACCAGTCATCGTTCTCACAACACTGAGGACAAGTCATTCGAAATGACTTCTCCATGCATTTTATGCATTGGTAAAAGCACTATGATGAAAAGTGTGATATGTTTTCAGGTATCTCCTATACTAATAGAGCCACATGCTCACCGGTTTGCCACATGATGTAGGCCTATGGACTGAACAAGAAACCACCAAAAATTTTAACCAGTCATCGTTCTCACAACACTGAGGACCAGTCATTCGAAATGACTTCTCCATGCATTTTATGCATTGGTAAAAGCACTATGATGAAAAGTGTGATATGTTTTCAGGTATCTCCTATACTAATAGAGCCACATGCTCACCGGTTTGCCACATGATGTAGGCCTATGGACTGAACAAGAAACCACCAAAAATTTTAACCAGTCATTGTTCTCACAACACTGAGGACCAGTCATTCTTAATGACTTCTCCATGCATTTTATGCATTGGTAAAAGCACTATGATGTGATATGTTTTCAGGTATCTCCTATACTAATAGAGCCACATGCTCACCGGTTTGCCACATGATGTAGGCCTATGGACTGAACAAGAAACCACCAAAAATTTTAACCAGTCATCGTTCTCACAACACTGAGGACCAGTCATTCGAAATGACTTCTCCATGCATTTTATGCATTGGTAAAAGCACTATGATGAAAAGTAACATAGTAACATAGTAACATAGTTAGTAAGGCCGAAAAAAGACATTTGTCTATCCAGTTCAGCCTATATTCCATCATAATAAATACCCAGATCTACGTCCTTCTACAGAACCTAATAATTGTATGATACAATATTGTTCTGCTCCAGGAAGACATCCAGGCCTCTCTTGAACCCCTCGACTGAGTTCGCCATCACCACCTCCTCAGGCAAGCAATTCCAGATTCTCACTGCCCTAACAGTAAAGAATCCTCTTCTATGTTGGTGGAAAAACCTTCTCTCCTCCAGACGCAAAGAATGCCCCCTTGTGCCCGTCACCTTCCTTGGTATAAACAGATCCTCAGCGAGATATTTGTGTGATATGTTTTCAGGTATCTCCTATACTAATAGAGCCACATGCTCACCGGTTTGCCACATGATGTAGGCCTATGGACTGAACAAGAAACCACCAAAAATTTTAACCAGTCATCGTTCTCACAACACTGAGGACCAGTCATTCGAAATGACTTCTCCATGCATTTTATGCATTGGTAAAAGCACTATGATGAAAAGTGTGATATGTTTTCAGGTATCTCCTATACTAATAGAGCCACATGCTCACCGGTTTGCCACATGATGTAGGCCTATGGACTGAACAAGAAACCACCAAAAATTTTAACCAGTCATCGTTCTCACAACACTGAGGACCAGTCATTCGAAATGACTTCTCCATGCATTTTATGCATTGGTAAAAGCACTATGATGAAAAGTGTGATATGTTTTCAGGTATCTCCTATACTAATAGAGCCACATGCTCACCGGTTTGCCACATGATGTAGGCCTATGTACTGAACAAGAAACCACCAAAAATTTTAACCAGTCATCGTTCTCACAACACTGAGGACCAGTCATTCGAAATGACTTCTCCATGCATTTTATGCATTGGTAAAAGCACTATGATGAAAACTGTGATATGTTTTCAGGTATCTCCTATACTAATAGAGCCACATGCTCACCGGTTTGCCACATGATGTAGGCCTATGGACTGAACAAGAAACCACCAAAAATTTTAACCAGTCATCGTTCTCACAACACTGAGGACCAGTCATTCGAAATGACTTCTCCATGCATTTTATGCATTGGTAAAAGCACTATGATGAAAAGTGTGATATGTTTTCAGGTATCTCCTATACTAATAGAGCCACATGCTCACCGGTTTGCCACATGATGTAGGCCTATGGACTGAACAAGAAACCACCAAAAATTTTAACCAGTCATCGTTCTCACAACACTGAGGACCAGTCATTCGAAATGACTTCTCCATGCATTTTATGCATTGGTAAAAGCACTATGATGAAAAGTGTGATATGTTTTCAGGTATCTCCTATACTAATAGAGCCACATGCTCACCGGTTTGCCACATGATGTAGGCCTATGGACTGAACAAGAAACCACCAAAAATTTTAACCAGTCATCGTTCTCACAACACTGAGGACCAGTCATTCGAAATGACTTCTCCATGCATTTTATGCATTGGTAAAAGCACTATGATGAAAAGTGTGATATGTTTTCAGGTATCTCCTATACTAATAGAGCCACATGCTCACCGGTTTGCCACATGATGTAGGCCTATGGACTGAACAAGAAACCACCAAAAATTTTAACCAGTCATCGTTCTCACAAAACTGAGGACCAGTCATTCGAAATGACTTCTCCATGCATTTTATGCATTGGTAAAAGCACTATGATGAAAAGTGTGATATGTTTTCAGGTATCTCCTATACTAATAGAGCCACATGCTCACCGGTTTGCCACATGATGTAGGCCTATGGACTGAACAAGAAACCACCAAAAATTTTAACCAGTCATCGTTCTCACAACACTGAGGACCAGTCATTCGAATTGACTTCTCCATGCATTTTATGCATTGGTAAAAGCACTATGATGAAAAGTGTGATATGTTTTCAGGTATCTCCTATACTAATAGAGCCACATGCTCACCGGTTTGCCACATGATGTAGGCCTATGGACTGAACAAGAAACCACCAAAAATTTTAACCAGTCATCGTTCTCACAACACTGAGGACCAGTCATTCGAAATGACTTCTCCATGCATTTTATGCATTGGTAAAAGCACTATGATGAAAAGTGTGATATGTTTTCAGGTATCTCCTATACTAATAGAGCCACATGCTCACCGGTTTGCCACATGATGTAGGCCTATGGACTGAACAAGAAACCACCAAAAATTTTAACCAGTCATCGTTCTCACAACACTGAGGACCAGTCATTCGAAATGACTTCTCCATGCATTTTATGCATTGGTAAAAGCACTATGATGAAAAGTGTGATATGTTTTCAGGTATCTCCTATACTAATAGAGCCACATGCTCACCGGTTTGCCACATGATGTAGGCCTATGGACTGAACAAGAAACCACCAAAAATTTTAACCAGTCATCGTTCTCACAACACTGAGGACCAGTCATTCGAAATGACTTCTCCATGCATTTTATGCATTGGTAAAAGCACTATGATGAAAAGTGTGATATGTTTTCAGGTATCTCCTATACTAATAGAGCCACATGCTCACCGGTTTGCCACATGATGTAGGCCTATGGACTGAACAAGAAACCACCAAAAATTTTAACCAGTCATCGTTCTCACAACACTGAGGACCAGTCATTCGAAATGACTTCTCCATGCATTTTATGCATTGGTAAAAGCACTATGATGAAAAGTGTGATATGTTTTCAGGTATCTCCTATACTAATAGAGCCACATGCTCACCGGTTTGCCACATGATGTAGGCCTATGGACTGAACAAGAAACCACCAAAAATTTTAACCAGTCATCGTTCTCACAACACTGAGGACCAGTCATTCGAAATGACTTCTCCATGCATTTTATGCATTGGTAAAAGCACTATGATGAAAAGTGTGATATGTTTTCAGGTATCTCCTATACTAATAGAGCCACATGCTCACCGGTTTGCCACATGATGTAGGTCTATGGACTGAACAAGAAACCACCAAAAATTTTAACCAGTCATCGTTCTCACAACACTGAGGACCAGTCATTCGAAATGACTTCTCCATGCATTTTATGCATTGGTAAAAGCACTATGATGAAAAGTGTGATATGTTTTCAGGTATCTCCTATACTAATAGAGCCACATGCTCACCGGTTTGCCACATGATGTAGGCCTATGGACTGAACAAGAAACCACCAAAAATTTTAACCAGTCATCGTTCTCACAACACTGAGGACCAGTCATTCGAAATGACTTCTCCATGCATTTTATGCATTGGTAAAAGCACTATGATGAAAAGTGTGATATGTTTTCAGGTATCTCCTATACTAATAGAGCCACATGCTCACCGGTTTGCCACATGATGTAGGCCTATGGACTGAACAAGAAACCACCAAAAATAATAACCAGTCATCGTTCTCACAACACTGAGGACCAGTCATTCG
The DNA here is from genome assembly GCF_032444005.1 of Ranitomeya imitator. Classification (NCBI taxonomy): domain Eukaryota; kingdom Metazoa; phylum Chordata; class Amphibia; order Anura; family Dendrobatidae; genus Ranitomeya; species Ranitomeya imitator. The sequence goes on from NW_027193791.1 coordinate 500,514, forward strand.
AAATGACTTCTCCATGCATTTTATGCATTGGTAAAAGCACTATGATGAAAAGTGTGATATGTTTTCAGGTATCTCCTATACTAATAGAGCCACATGCTCACCGGTTTGCCACATGATGTAGGCCTATGGACTGAACAAGAAACCACCAAAAATTTTAACCAGTCATCGTTCTCACAACACTGAGGACCAGTCATTCGAAATGACTTCTCCATGCATTTTATGCATTGGTAAAAGCACTATGATGAAAAGTGTGATATGTTTTCAGGTATCTCCTATACTAATAGAGCCACATGCTCACCGGTTTGCCACATGATGTAGGCCTATGGACTGAACAAGAAACCACCAAAAATTTTAACCAGTCATCGTTCTCACAACACTGAGGACCAGTCATTCGAAATGACTTCTCCGTGCATTTTATGCATTGGTAAAAGCACTATGATGAAAAGTGTGATATGTTTTCAGGTATCTCCTATACTAATAGAGCCACATGCTCACCGGTTTGCCACATGATGTAGGCCTATGGACTGAACAAGAAACCACCAAAAATTTTAACCAGTCATCGTTCTCACAACACTGAGGACCAGTCATTCGAAATGACTTCTCCATGCATTTTATGCATTGGTAAAAGCACTATGATGAAAAGTGTGATATGTTTTCAGGTATCTCCTATACTAATAGAGCCACATGCTCACCGGTTTGCCACATGATGTAGGCCTATGGACTGAACAAGAAACCACCAAAAATTTTAACCAGTCATCGTTCTCACAACACTGAGGACCAGTCATTCGAAATGACTTCTCCATGCATTTTATGCATTGGTAAAAGCACTATGATGAAAAGTGTGATATGTTTTCAGGTATCTCCTATACTAATAGAGCCACATGCTCACCGGTTTGCCACATGATGTGGCACATGATGTGGCAAACCGGTGAGCATGTCGCTCTATTAGTATAGGAGATACCTGAAAACATATCACACTTTTCATCATAGTGCTTTTACCAATGCATAAAATGCATGGAGAAGTCATTTCGAATGACTGGTCCTCAGTGTTGTGAGAACGATGACTGGTTAAAATTTTTGGTGGTTTCTTGTTCAGTCCATAGGCCTACATCATGTGGCAAACCGGTGAGCATGTGGCTCTATTAGTATAGGAGATACCTGAAAACATATCACACTTTTCATCATAGTGCTTTTACCAATGCATAAAATGCATGGAGAAGTCATTTCGAATGACTGGTCCTCAGTGTTGTGAGAACGATGACTGGTTAAAATTTTTGGTGGTTTCTTGTTCAGTCCATAGGCCTACATCATGTGGCAAACCGGTGAGCATGTGGCTCTATTAGTATAGGAGATACCTGAAAACATATCACACTTTTCATCATAGTGCTTTTACCAATGCATAAAATGCACGGAGAAGTCATTTCGAATGACTGGTCCTCAGTGTTGTGAGAACGATGACTGGTTAAAATTTTTGGTGGTTTCTTGTTCAGTCCATAGGCCTACATCATGTGGCAAACCGGTGAGCATGTGGCTCTATTAGTATAGGAGATACCTGAAAACATATCACACTTTTCATCATAGTGCTTTTACCAATGCATAAAATGCATGGAAAAGTCATTTCGAATGACTGGTCCTCAGTGTTGTGAGAACGATGACTGGTTAAAATTTTTGGTGGTTTCTTGTTCAGTCCATAGGCCTACATCATGTGGCAAACCGGTGAGCATGTGGCTCTATTAGTATAGGAGATACCTGAAAACATATCACACTTTTCATCATAGTGCTTTTACCAATGCATAAAATGCATGGAGAAGTCATTTCGAATGACTGGTCCTCAGTGTTGTGAGAACGATGACTGGTTAAAATTTTTGGTGGTTTCTTGTTCAGTCCATAGGCCTACATCATGTGGCAAACCGGTGAGCATGTGGCTCTATTAGTATAGGAGATACCTGAAAACATATCACACTTTTCATCATAGTGCTTTTACCAATGCATAAAATGCATGGAGAAGTCATTTCGAATGACTGGTCCTCAGTGTTGTGAGAACGATGACTGGTTAAAATTTTTGGTGGTTTCTTGTTCAGTCTATAGGCCTACATCATGTGGCAAACCGGTGAGCATGTGGCTCTATTAGTATAGGAGATACCTGAAAACATATCACACTTTTCATCATAGTGCTTTTACCAATGCATAAAATGCATGGAGAAGTCATTTCGAATGACTGGTCCTCAGTGTTGTGAGAACGATGACTGGTTAAAATTTTTGGTGGTTTCTTGTTCAGTCCATAGGCCTACATCATGTGGCAAACCGGTGAGAATGTGGCTCTATTAGTATAGGAGATACCTGAAAACATATCACACTTTTCATCATAGTGCTTTTACCAATGCATAAAATGCATGGAGAAGTCATTTCGAATGACTGGTCCTCAGTGTTGTGAGAACGATGACTGGTTAAAATTTTTGTTGTTTTCTTGTTCAGTCCATAGGCCTACATCATGTGGCAAACCGGTGAGCATGTGGCTCTATTAGTATAGGAGATACCTGAAAACATATCACACTTTTCATCATAGTGCTTTTACCAATGCTTAAAATGCATGGAGAAGTCATTTCAAATGACTGGTCCTCAGTGTTGTGAGAACGATGACTGGTTAAAATTTTTGGTGGTTTCTTGTTCAGTCCATAGGCCTACATCATGTGGCAAACCGGTGAGCATGTGGCTCTATTAGTATAGGAGATACCTGAAAACATATCACATCATAGTGCTTTTACCAATGCATAAAATGCATGGAGAAGTCATTTCGAATGACTGGTCCTCAGTGTTGTGAGAACGATGACTGGTTAAAATTTTTGGTGGTTTCTTGTTCAGTCCATAGGCCTACATCATGTGGCAAACCGGTGAGCATGTGGCTCTATTAGTATAGGAGATACCTGAAAACATATCACACTTTTCATCATAGTGCTTTTACCAATGCATAAAATGCATGGAGAAGTCATTTCGAATGACTGGTCCTCAGTGTTGTGAGAACGATGACTGGTTAAAATTTTTGGTGGTTTCTTGTTCAGTCCATAGGCCTACATCATGTGGCAAACCGGTGAGCATGTGGCTCTATTAGTATAGGAGATACCTGAAAACATATCACACTTTTCATCATAGTGCTTTTACCAATGCATAAAATGCATGGAGAAGTCATTTCGAATGACTGGTCCTCAGTGTTGTGAGAACGATGACTGGTTAAAATTTTTGGTGGTTTCTTGTTCAGTCCATAGGCCTACATCATGTGGCAAACCGGTGAGCATGTGGCTCTATTAGTATAGGAGATACCTGAAAACATATCACACTTTTCATCATAGTGCTTTTACCAATGCATAAAATGCATGGAGAAGTCATTTCGAATGACTGGTCCTCAGTGTTGTGAGAACGATGACTGGTTAAAATTTTTGGTGGTTTCTTGTTCAGTCCATAGGCCTACATCATGTGGCAAACCGGTGAGCATGTGGCTCTATTAGTATAGGAGATACCTGAAAACATATCACACTTTTCATCATAGTGCTTTTACCAATGCATAAAATGCATGGAGAAGTCATTTCGAATGACTGGTCCTCAGTGTTGTGAGAACGATGACTGGTTAAAATTTTTGGTGGTTTCTTGTTCAGTCCATAGGCCTACATCATGTGGCAAACCGGTGAGCATGTGGCTCTATTAGTATAGGAGATACCTGAAAACATATCACACTTTTCATCATAGTGCTTTTACCAATGCATAAAATGCATGGAGAAGTCATTTCGAATGACTGGTCCTCAGTGTTGTGAGAACGATGACTGGTTAAAATTTTTGGTGGTTTCTTGTTCAGTCCATAGGCCTACATCATGTGGCAAACCGGTGAGCATGTGGCTCTATTAGTATAGGAGATACCTGAAAACATATCACACTTTTCATCATAGTGCTTTTACCAATGCATAAAATGCATGGAGAAGTCATTTCGAATGACTGGTCCTCAGTGTTGTGAGAACGATGACTGGTTAAAATTTTTGGTGGTTTCTTGTTCAGTCCATAGGCCTACATCATGTGGCAAACCGGTGAGCATGTGGCTCTATTAGTATAGGAGATACCTGAAAACATATCACACTTTTCATCATAGTGCTTTTACCAATGCATAAAATGCATGGAGAAGTCATTTCGAATGACTGGTCCTCAGTGTTGTGAGAACGATGACTGGTTAAAATTTTTGGTGGTTTCTTGTTCAGTCCATAGGCCTACATCATGTGGCAAACCGGTGAGCATGTGGCTCTATTAGTATAGGAGATACCTGAAAACATATCACACTTTTCATCATAGTGCTTTTACCAATGCATAAAATGCATGGAGAAGTCATTTCGAATGACTGGTCCTCAGTGTTGTGAGAACGATGACTGGTTAAAATTTTTGGTGGTTTCTTGTTCAGTCCATAGGCCTACATCATGTGGCAAACCGGTGAGCATGTGGCTCTATTAGTATAGGAGATACCTGAAAACGTATCACATCATAGTGCTTTTACCAATGCATAAAATGCATGGAGAAGTCATTAAGAATGACTGGTCCTCAGTGTTGTGAGAACAATGACTGGTTAAAATTTTTGGTGGTTTCTTGTTCAGTCCATAGGCCTACATCATGTGGCAAACCGGTGAGCATGTGGCTCTATTAGTATAGGAGATACCTGAAAACATATCACACTTTTCATCATAGTGCTTTTACCAATGCATAAAATGCATGGAGAAGTCATTTCGAATGACTGGTCCTCAGTGTTGTGAGAACGATGACTGGTTAAAATTTTTGGTGATTTCTTGTTCAGTCCATAGGCCTACATCATGTGGCAAACCGGTGAGCATGTGGCTCTATTAGTATAGGAGATACCTGAAAACATATCACACTTTTCATCATATTGCTTTTACCAATGCATAAAATGCATGGAGAAGTCATTTCGAATGACTGGTCCTCAGTGTTGTGAGAACGATGACTGGTTAAAATTTTTGGTGGTTTCTTGTTCAGTCCATAGGCCTACATCATGTGGCAAACCGGTGAGCATGTGGCTCTATTAGTATAGGAGATACCTGAAAACATATCACACTTTTCATCATAGTGCTTTTACCAATGCATGAAATGCATGGAGAAGTCATTTCGAATGACTGGTCCTCAGTGTTGTGAGAACGATGACTGGTTAAAATTTTTGGTGGTTTCTTGTTCAGTCCATAGGCCTACATCATGTGGCAAACCGGTGAGCATGTGGCTCTATTAGTATAGGAGATACCTGAAAACATATCACACTTTTCATCATAGTGCTTTTACCAATGCATAAAATGCATGGAGAAGTCATTTCGAATGACTGGTCCTCAGTGTTGTGAGAACGATGACTGGTTAAAATTTTTGGTGATTTCTTGTTCAGTCCATAGGCCTACATCATGTGGCAAACCGGTGAGCATGTGGCTCTATTAGTATAGGAGATACCTGAAAACATATCACACTTTTCATCATACCAATGCATAAAATGCATGGAGAAGTCATTTCGAATGACTGGTCCTCAGTGTTGTGAGAACGATGACTGGTTAAAATTTTTGGTGGTTTCTTGTTCAGTCCATAGGCCTACATCATGTGGCAAACCGGTGAGCATGTGGCTCTATTAGTATAGGAGATACCTGAAAACATATCACACTTTTCATCATAGTGCTTTTACCAATGCATAAAATGCATGGAGAAGTCATTTCAAATGACTGGTCCTCAGTGTTGTGAGAACGATGACTGGTTAAAATTTTTGGTGGTTTCTTGTTCAGTCCATAGGCCTACATCATGTGGCAAACCGGTGAGCATGTGGCTCTATTAGTATAGGAGATACCTGAAAACATATCACACTTTTCATCATAGTGCTTTTACCAATGCATAAAATGCATGGAGAAGTCATTTCGAATGACTGGTCCTCAGTGTTGTGAGAACGATGACTGGTTAAAATTTTTGGTGGTTTCTTGTTCAGTCCATAGGCCTACATCATGTGGCAAACCGGTGAGCATGTGGCTCTATTAGTATAGGAGATACCTGAAAACATATCACACTTTTCATCATAGTGCTTTTACCAATGCATAAAATGCATGGAGAAGTCATTTCGAATGACTGGTCCTCAGTGTTGTGAGAACGATGACTGGTTAAAATTTTTGGTGGTTTCTTGTTCAGTCCATAGGCCTACATCATGTGGCAAACCGGTGAGCATGTGGCTCTATTAGTATAGGAGATACCTGAAAACATATCACACTTTTCATCATAGTGCTTTTACCAATGCATAAAATGCATGGAGAAGTCATTTCGAATGACTGGTCCTCAGTGTTGTGAGAACGATGACTGGTTAAAATTTTTGGTGGTTTCTTGTTCAGTCCATAGGCCTACATCATGTGGCAAACCGGTGAGCATGTGGCTCTATTAGTATAGGAGATACCTGAAAACATATCACACTTTTCATCATAGTGCTTTTACCAATGCATAAAATGCATGGAGAAGTCATTTCGAATGACTGGTCCTCAGTGTTGTGAGAACGATGACTGGTTAAAATTTTTGGTGGTTTCTTGTTCAGTCCATAGGCCTACATCATGTGGCAAACCGGTGAGCATGTGGCTCTATTAGTATAGGAGATACCTGAAAACATATCACACTTTTCAATCATAGTGCTTTTACCAATGCATAAAATGCATGGAGAAGTCATTTCGAATGACTGGTCCTCAGTGTTGTGAGAACGATGACTGGTTAAAATTTTTGGTGGTTTCTTGTTCAGTCCATAGGCCTACATCATGTGGCAAACCGGTGAGCATGTGGCTCTATTAGTATAGGAGATACCTGAAAACATATCACACTTTTCATCATAGTGCTTTTACCAATGCATAAAATGCATGGAGAAGTCATTTCGAATGACTGGTCCTCAGTGTTGTGAGAACGATGACTGGTTAAAATTTTTGGTGGTTTCTTGTTCAGTCCATAGGCCTACATCATGTGGCAAACCGGTGAGCATGTGGCTCTATTAGTATAGGAGATACCTGAAAACATATCACACTTTTCATCATAGTGCTTTTACCAATGCATAAAATGCATGGAGAAGTCATTTCGAATGACTGGTCCTCAGTGTTGTGAGAACGATGACTGGTTAAAATTTTTGGTGGTTTCTTGTTCAGTCCATAGGCCTACATCATGTGGCAAACCGGTGAGCATGTGGCTCTATTAGTATAGGAGATACCTGAAAACATATCACACTTTTCATCATAGTGCTTTTACCAATGCATAAAATGCATGGAGAAGTCATTTCGAATGACTGGTCCTCAGTGTTGTGAGAACGATGACTGGTTAAAATTTTTGGTGGTTTCTTGTTCAGTCCATAGGCCTACATCATGTGGCAAACCGGTGAGCATGTGGCTCTATTAGTATAGGAGATACCTGAAAACATATCACACTTTTCATCATAGTGCTTTTACCAATGCATAAAATGCATGGAGAAGTCATTTCGAATGACTGGTCCTCAGTGTTGTGAGAACGATGACTGGTTAAAATTTTTGGTGGTTTCTTGTTCAGTCCATAGGCCTACATCATGTGGCAAACCGGTGAGCATGTGGCTCTATTGGTATAGGAGATACCTGAAAACATATCACACTTTTCATCATAGTGCTTTTACCAATGCATAAAATGCATGGAGAAGTCATTTCGAATGACTGGTCCTCAGTGTTGTGAGAACGATGACTGGTTAAAATTTTTGGTGGTTTCTTGTTCAGTCCATAGGCCTACATCATGTGGCAAACCGGTGAGCATGTGGCTCTATTAGTATAGGAGATACCTGAAAACATATCACACTTTTCAATCATAGTGCTTTTACCAATGCATAAAATGCATGGAGAAGTCATTTCGAATGACTGGTCCTCAGTGTTGTGAGAACGATGACTGGTTAAAATTTTTGGTGGTTTCTTGTTCAGTCCATAGGCCTACATCATGTGGCAAACCGGTGAGCATGTGGCTCTATTAGTATAGGAGATACCTGAAAACATATCACACTTTTCATCATAGTGCTTTTACCAATGCATAAAATGCATGGAGAAGTCATTTCGAATGACTGGTCCTCAGTGTTGTGAGAACGATGACTGGTTAAAATTTTTGGTGGTTTCTTGTTCAGTCCATAGGCCTACATCATGTGGCAAACCGGTGAGCATGTGGCTCTATTAGTATAGGAGATACCTGAAAACATATCACACTTTTCATCATAGTGCTTTTACCAATGCATAAAATGCATGGAGAAGTCATTTCGAATGACTGGTCCTCAGTGTTGTGAGAACGATGACTGGTTAAAATTTTTGGTGGTTTCTTGTTCAGTCCATAGGCCTACATCATGTGGCAAACCGGTGAGCATGTGGCTCTATTAGTATAGGAGATACCTGAAAACATATCACACTTTTCATCATAGTGCTTTTACCAATGCATAAAATGCATGGAGAAGTCATTTCGAATGACTGGTCCTCAGTGTTGTGAGAACGATGACTGGTTAAAATTTTTGGTGGTTTCTTGTTCAGTCCATAGGCCTACATCATGTGGCAAACCGGTGAGCATGTGGCTCTATTAGTATAGGAGATACCTGAAAACATATCACACTTTTCATCATAGTGCTTTTACCAATGCATAAAATGCATGGAGAAGTCATTTCGAATGACTGGTCCTCAGTGTTGTGAGAACGATGACTGGTTAAAATTTTTGGTGGTTTCTTGTTCAGTCCATAGGCCTACATCATGTGGCAAACCGGTGAGCATGTGGCTCTATTAGTATAGGAGATACCTGAAAACATATCACACTTTTCATCATAGTGCTTTTACCAATGCATAAAATGCATGGAGAAGTCATTTCGAATGACTGGTCCTCAGTGTTGTGAGAACGATGACTGGTTAAAATTTTTGGTGGTTTCTTGTTCAGTCCATAGGCCTACATCATGTGGCAAACCGGTGAGCATGTGGCTCTATTGGTATAGGAGATACCTGAAAACATATCACACTTTTCATCATAGTGCTTTTACCAATGCATAAAATGCATGGAGAAGTCATTTCGAATGACTGGTCCTCAGTGTTGTGAGAACGATGACTGGTTAAAATTTTTGGTGGTTTCTTGTTCAGTCCATAGGCCTACATCATGTGGCAAACCGGTGAGCATGTGGCTCTATTAGTATAGGAGATACCTGAAAACATATCACACTTTTCATCATAGTGCTTTTACCAATGCATAAAATGCATGGAGAAGTAATTTCGAATGACTGGTCCTCAGTGTTGTGAGAACGATGACTGGTTAAAATTTTTGGTGGTTTCTTGCTCAGTCCATAGGCCTACATCATGTGGCAAACCGGTGAGCATGTGGCTCTATTAGTATAGGAGATACCTGAAAACATATCACACTTTTCATTATAGTGCTTTTACCAATGCATAAAATGCATGGAGAAGTCATTTCGAATGACTGGTCCTCAGTGTTGTGAGAACGATGACTGGTTAAAATTTTTGGTGGTTTCTTGTTCAGTCCATAGGCCTACATCATGTGGCAAACCGGTGAGCATGTGGCTCTATTAGTATAGGAGATATCTGAAAACATATCACACTTTTCATCATAGTGCTTTTACCAATGCATAAAATGCATGGAGAAGTCATTTCGAATGACTGGTCCTCAGTGTTGTGAGAACGATGACTGGTTAAAATTTTTGGTGGTTTCTTGTTCAGTCCATAGGCCTACATCATGTGGCAAACCGGTGAGCATGTGGCTCTATTAGTATAGGAGATACCTGAAAACATATCACACTTTTCATCATAGTGCTTTTACCAATGCATAAAATGCATGGAGAAGTCATTTCGAATGACTGGTCCTCAGTGTTGTGAGAACGATGACTGGTTAAAATTTTTGGTGGTTTCTTGTTCAGTCCATAGGCCTACATCATGTGGCAAACCGGTGAGCATGTGGCTCTATTAGTATAGGAGATACCTGAAAACATATCACACTTTTCATCATAGTACTTTTACCAATGCATAAAATGCATGGAGAAGTCATTTCGAATGACTGGTCCTCAGTGTTGTGAGAACGATGACTGGTTAAAATTTTTGGTGGTTTCTTGTTCAGTCCATAGGCCTACATCATGTGGCAAACCGGTGAGCATGTGGCTCTATTAGTATAGGAGATACCTGAAAACATATCACACTTTTCATCATAGTGCTTTTACCAATGCATAAAATGCATGGAGAAGTCATTTCGAATGACTGGTCCTCAGTGTTGTGAGAACGATGACTGGTTAAAATTTTTGGTGGTTTCTTGTTCAGTCCATAGGCCTACATCATGTGGCAAACCGGTGAGCATGTGGCTCTATTAGTATAGGAGATACCTGAAAACATATCACACTTTTCATCATAGTGCTTTTACCAATGCATAAAATGCATGGAGAAGTCATTTCGAATGACTGGTCCTCAGTGTTGTGAGAACGATGACTGGTTAAAATTTTTGGTGGTTTCTTGTTCAGTCCATAGGCCTACATCATGTGGCAAACCGGTGAGCATGTGGCTCTTATTAGTATAGGAGATACCTGAAAACATATCACACTTTTCATCATAGTGCTTTTACCAATGCATAAAATGCATGGAGAAGTCATTTCGAATGACTGGTCCTCAGTGTTGTGAGAACGATGACTGGTTAAAATTTTTGGTGGTTTCTTGTTCAGTCCATAGGCCTACATCATGTGGCAAACCGGTGAGCATGTGGCTCTATTAGTATAGGAGATACCTGAAAACATATCACACTTTTCATCATAGTGCTTTTACCAATGCATAAAATGCATGGAGAAGTCATTTCTAATGACTGGTCCTCAGTGTTGTGAGAACGATGACTGGTTAAAATTTTTGGTGGTTTCTTGTTCAGTCCATAGGCCTACATCATGTGGCAAACCGGTGAGCATGTGGCTCTATTAGTATAGGAGATACCTGAAAACATATCACACTTTTCATCATAGTGCTTTTACCAATGCATAAAATGCATGGAGAAGTCATTTCGAATGACTGGTCCTCAGTGTTGTGAGAACGATGACTGGTTAAAATTTTTGGTGGTTTCTTGTTCAGTCCATAGGCCTACATCATGTGGCAAACCGGTGAGCATGTGGCTCTATTAGTATAGGAGATACCTGAAAACATATCACACTTTTCATCATAGTGCTTTTACCAATGCATAAAATGCATGGAGAAGTCATTTCGAATGACTGGTCCTCAGTGTTGTGAGAACGATGACTGGTTAAAATTTTTGGTGGTTTCTTGTTCAGTCCATAGGCCTACATCATGTGGCAAACCGGTGAGCATGTGGCTCTATTAGTATAGGAGATACCTGAAAACATATCACACTTTTCATCATAGTGCTTTTACCAATGCATAAAATGCATGGAGAAGTCATTTCGAATGACTGGTCCTCAGTGTTGTGAGAACGATGACTGGTTAAAATTTTTGGTGGTTTCTTGTTCAGTCCATAGGCCTACATCATGTGGCAAACCGGTGAGCATGTGGCTCTATTAGTATAGGAGATACCTGAAAACATATCAAACTTTTCATCATAGTGCTTTTACCAATGCATAAAATGCATGGAGAAGTCATTTCGAATGACTGGTCCTCAGTGTTGTGAGAACGATGACTGGTTAAAATTTTTGGTGGTTTCTTGTTCAGTCCATAGGCCTACATCATGTGGCAAACCGGTGAGCATGTGGCTCTATTAGTATAGGAGATACCTGAAAACATATCACACTTTTCATCATAGTGCTTTTACCAATGCATAAAATGCATGGAGAAGTCATTTCGAATGACTGGTCCTCAGTGTTGTGAGAACGATGACTGGTTAAAATTTTTGGTGGCTTCTTGTTCAGTCCATAGGCCTACATCATGTGGCAAACCGGTGAGCATGTGGCTCTATTAGTATAGGAGATACCTGAAAACATATCACACTTTTCAATCATAGTGCTTTTACCAATGCATAAAATGCATGGAGAAGTCATTTCGAATGACTGGTCCTCAGTGTTGTGAGAACGATGACTGGTTAAAATTTTTGGTGGTTTCTTGTTCAGTCCATAGGCCTACATCATGTGGCAAACCGGTGAGCATGTGGCTCTATTAGTATAGGAGATACCTGAAAACATATCACACTTTTCATCATAGTGCTTTTACCAATGCATAAAATGCATGGAGAAGTCATTTCGAATGACTGGTCCTCAGTGTTGTGAGAACGATGACTGGTTAAAATTTTTGGTGGTTTCTTGTTCAGTCCATAGGCCTACCTCATGTGGCAAACCGGTGAGCATGTGGCTCTATTAGTATAGGAGATACCTGAAAACATATCACACTTTTCATCATAGTGCTTTTACCAATGTAAATGGGTTAGTAACTGGCTTAGTGATAGAAAGCAGAGGGTGGTTATAAATGGTATAGTCTCTAACTGGGTCGCTGTGACCAGTGGGGTACCGCAGGGGTCGGTATTGGGACCTGTTCTCTTCAACATATTCATTAATGATCTGGTAGAAGGTTTACACAGTAAAATATCGATATTTGCAGATGATACAAAACTATGTAAAGCAGTTAATACAAGAGAAGATAGTATTCTGCTACAGATGGATCTGGATAAGTTGGAAACTTGGGCTGAAAGGTGGCAGATGAGGTTTAACAATGATAAATGTAAGGTTATACACATGGGAAGAGGGAATCAATATCACCATTACACACTGAACGGGAAACCACTGGGTAAATCTGACAGGGAGAAGGACTTGGGGATCCTAGTTAATGATAAACTTACCTGGAGCAGCCAGTGCCAGGCAGCAGCTGCCAAGGCAAACAGGATCATGGGGTGCATTAAAAGAGGTCTGGATACACATGATGAGAGCATTATACTGCCTCTGTACAAATCCCTAGTTAGACCGCACATGGAGTACTGTGTCCAGTTTTGGGCACCGGTGCTCAGGAAGGATATAATGGAACTAGAGAGAGTACAAAGGAGGGCAACAAAATTAATAAAGGGGATGGGAGAACTACAATACCCAGATAGATTAGCGAAATTAGGATTATTTAGTCTAGAAAAAAGACGACTGAGGGGCGATCTAATAACCATGTATAAGTATATAAGGGGACAATACAAATATCTCGCTGAGGATCTGTTTATACCAAGGAAGGTGACGGGCACAAGGGGGCATTCTTTGCGTCTGGAGGAGAGAAGGTTTTTCCACCAACATAGAAGAGGATTCTTTACTGTTAGGGCAGTGAGAATCTGGAATTGCTTGCCTGAGGAGGTGGTGATGGCGAACTCAGTCGAGGGGTTCAAGAGAGGCCTGGATGTCTTCCTGGAGCAGAACAATATTGTATCATACAATTATTAGGTTCTGTAGAAGGACGTAGATCTGGGTATTTATTATGATGGAATATAGGCTGAACTGGATGGACAAATGTCTTTTTTCGGCCTTACTAACTATGTTACTATGTTACTATGTAATGCATAAAATGCATGGAGAAGTCATTTCGAATGACTGGTCCTCAGTGTTGTGAGAACGATGACTGGTTAAAATTTTTGGTGGTTTCTTGTTCAGTCCATAGACCTACATCATGTGGCAAACCGGTGAGCATGTGGCTCTATTAGTATAGGAGATACCTGAAAACATATCACACTTTTCATCATAGTGCTTTTACCAATGCATAAAATGCATGGAGAAGTCATTTCGAATGACTGGTCCTCAGTGTTGTGAGAACGATGACTGGTTAAAATTTTTGGTGGTTTCTTGTTCAGTCCATAGGCCTACATCATGTGGCAAACCGGTGAGCATGTGGCTCTATTAGTATAGGAGATACCTGAAAACATATCACACTTTTCATCATAGTGCTTTTACCAATGCATAAAATGCATGGAGAAGTCATTTCGAATGACTGGTCCTCAGTGTTGTGAGAACGATGACTGGTTAAAATTTTTGGTGGTTTCTTGTTCAGTCCATAGGCCTACATCATGTGGCAAACCGGTGAGCATGTGGCTCTATTAGTATAGGAGATACCTGAAAACATATCACACTTTTCATCATAGTGCTTTTACCAATGCATAAAATGCATGGAGAAGTCATTTCGAATGACTGGTCCTCAGTGTTGTGAGAACGATGACTGGTTAAAATTTTTGGTGGTTTCTTGTTCAGTCCATAGGCCTACATCATGTGGCAAACCGGTGAGCATGTGGCTCTATTAGTATAGGAGATACCTGAAAACATATCACACTTTTCATCATAGTGCTTTTACCAATGCATAAAATGCATGGAGAAGTCATTTCGAATGACTGGTCCTCAGTGTTGTGAGAACGATGACTGGTTAAAATTTTTGGTGGTTTCTTGTTCAGTCCATAGGCCTACATCATGTGGCAAACCGGTGAGCATGTGGCTCTATTAGTATAGGAGATACCTGAAAACATATCACACTTTTCATCATAGTGCTTTTACCAATGCATAAAATGCATGAAGTCATTTCGAATGACTGGTCCTCAGTGTTGTGAGAACGATGACTGGTTAAAATTTTTGGTGGTTTCTTGTTCAGTCCATAGGCCTACATCATGTGGCAAACCGGTGAGCATGTGGCTCTATTAGTATAGGAGATACCTGAAAACATATCACACTTTTCATCATAGTGCTTTTACCAATGCATAAAATGCATGGAGAAGTCATTTCGAATGACTGGTCCTCAGTGTTGTGAGAACGATGACTGGTTAAAATTTTTGGTGGTTTCTTGTTCAGTCCATAGGCCTACATCATGTGGCAAACCGGTGAGCATGTGGCTCTATTAGTATAGGAGATACCTGAAAACATATCACACTTTTCATCATAGTGCTTTTACCAATGCATAAAATGCATGGAGAAGTCATTTCGAATGACTGGTCCTCAGTGTTGTGAGAACGATGACTGGTTAAAATTTTTGGTGGTTTCTTGTTCAGTCCATAGGCCTACATCATGTGGCAAACCGGTGAGCATGTGGCTCTATTAGTATAGGAGATACCTGAAAACATATCACACTTTTCATCATAGTGCTTTTACCAATGCATAAAATGCATGGAGAAGTCATTTCGAATGACTGGTCCTCAGTGTTGTGAGAACGATGACTGGTTAAAATTTTTGGTGGTTTCTTGTTCAGTCCATAGGCCTACATCATGTGGCAAACCGGTGAGCATGTGGCTCTATTAGTATAGGAGATACCTGAAAACATATCACACTTTTCATCATAGTGCTTTTACCAATGCATAAAATGCATGGAGAAGTCATTTCGAATGACTGGTCCTCAGTGTTGTGAGAACGATGACTGGTTAAAATTTTTGGTGGTTTCTTGTTCAGTCCATAGGCCTACATCATGTGGCAAACCGGTGAGCATGTGGCTCTATTAGTATAGGAGATACCTGAAAACATATCACACTTTTCATCATAGTGCTTTTACCAATGCATAAAATGCATGGAGAAGTCATTTCGAATGACTGTTCCTCAGTGTTGTGAGAACGATGACTGGTTAAAATTTTTGGTGGTTTCTTGTTCAGTCCATAGGCCTACATCATGTGGCAAACCGGTGAGCATGTGGCTCTATTAGTATAGGAGATACCTGAAAACATATCAAACTTTTCATCATAGTGCTTTTACCAATGCATAAAATGCATGGAGAAGTCATTTCGAATGACTGGTCCTCAGTGTTGTGAGAACGATGACTGGTTAAAATTTTTGGTGGTTTCTTGTTCAGTCCATAGGCCTACATCATGTGGCAAACCGGTGAGCATGTGGCTCTATTAGTATAGGAGATACCTGAAAACATATCACACTTTTCATCATAGTGCTTTTACCAATGCATAAAATGCATGGAGAAGTCATTTCGAATGACTGGTCCTCAGTGTTGTGAGAACGATGACTGGTTAAAATATTTGGTGGCTTCTTGTTCAGTCCATAGGCCTACATCATGTGGCAAACCGGTGAGCATGTGGCTCTATTAGTATAGGAGATACCTGAAAACATATCACACTTTTCAATCATAGTGCTTTTACCAATGCATAAAATGCATGGAGAAGTCATTTCGAATGACTGGTCCTCAGTGTTGTGAGAACGATGACTGGTTAAAATTTTTGGTGGTTTCTTGTTCAGTCCATAGGCCTACATCATGTGGCAAACCGGTGAGCATGTGGCTCTATTAGTATAGGAGATACCTGAAAACATATCACACTTTTCATCATAGTGCTTTTACCAATGCATAAAATGCATGGAGAAGTCATTTCGAATGACTGGTCCTCAGTGTTGTGAGAACGATGACTGGTTAAAATTTTTGGTGGTTTCTTGTTCAGTCCATAGGCCTACCTCATGTGGCAAACCGGTGAGCATGTGGCTCTATTAGTATAGGAGATACCTGAAAACATATCACACTTTTCATCATAGTGCTTTTACCAATGCATAAAATGCATGGAGAAGTCATTTCGAATGACTGGTCCTCAGTGTTGTGAGAACGATGACTGGTTAAAATTTTTGGTGGTTTCTTGTTCAGTCCATAGACCTACATCATGTGGCAAACCGGTGAGCATGTGGCTCTATTAGTATAGGAGATACCTGAAAACATATCACACTTTTCATCATAGTGCTTTTACCAATGCATAAAATGCATGGAGAAGTCATTTCGAATGACTGGTCCTCAGTGTTGTGAGAACGATGACTGGTTAAAATTTTTGGTGGTTTCTTGTTCAGTCCATAGGCCTACATCATGTGGCAAACCGGTGAGCATGTGGGTCTATTAGTATAGGAGATACCTGAAAACATATCACACTTTTCATCATAGTGCTTTTACCAATGCATAAAATGCATGGAGAAGTCATTTCGAATGACTGGTCCTCAGTGTTGTGAGAACGATGACTGGTTAAAATTTTTGGTGGTTTCTTGTTCAGTCCATAGGCCTACATCATGTGGCAAACCGGTGAGCATGTGGCTCTATTAGTATAGGAGATACCTGAAAACATATCACACTTTTCATCATAGTGCTTTTACCAATGCATAAAATGCATGGAGAAGTCATTTCGAATGACTGGTCCTCAGTGTTGTGAGAACGATGACTGGTTAAAATTTTTGGTGGTTTCTTGTTCAGTCCATAGGCCTACATCATGTGGCAAACCGGTGAGCATGTGGCTCTATTAGTATAGGAGATACCTGAAAACATATCACACTTTTCATCATAGTGCTTTTACCAATGCATAAAATGCATGGAGAAGTCATTTCGAATGACTGGTCCTCAGTGTTGTGAGAACGATGACTGGTTAAAATTTTTGGTGGTTTCTTGTTCAGTCCATAGGCCTACATCATGTGGCAAACCGGTGAGCATGTGGCTCTATTAGTATAGGAGATACCTGAAAACATATCACACTTTTATCATAGTGCTTTTACCAATGCATAAAATGCATAAAGAAGTCATTTCGAATGACTGGTCCTCAGTGTTGTGAGAACGATGACTGGTTAAAATTTTTGGTGGTTTCTTGTTCAGTCCATAGGCCTACATCATGTGGCAAACCGGTGAGCATGTGGCTCTATTAGTATAGGAGATACCTGAAAACATATCACACTTTTCATTATAGTGCTTTTACCAATGCATAAAATGCATGGAGAAGTCATTTCGAATGACTGGTCCTCAGTGTTGTGAGAACGATGACTGGTTAAAATTTTTGGTGGTTTCTTGTTCAGTCCATAGGCCTACATCATATGGCAAACCGGTGAGCATGTGGCTCTATTAGTATAGGAGATACCTGAAAACATATCACACTTTTCATCATAGTGCTTTTACCAATGCATAAAATGCATGGAGAAGTCATTTCGAATGACTGGTCCTCAGTGTTGTGAGAACGATGACTGGTTAAAATTTTTGGTGGTTTCTTGTTCAGTCCATAGGCCTACATCATGTGGCAAACCGGTGAGCATGTGGCTCTATTAGTATAGGAGATACCTGAAAACATATCACACTTTTCATCATAGTGCTTTTACCAATGCATAAAATGCATGGAGAAGTCATTTCGAATGACTGGTCCTCAGTGTTGTGAGAACGATGACTGGTTAAAATTTTTGGTGGTTTCTTGTTCAGTCCATAGGCCTACATCATGTGGCAAACCGGTGAGCATGTGGCTCTATTAGTATAGGAGATACCTGAAAACATATCACACTTTTCATCATAGTGCTTTTACCAATGCATAAAATGCATGGAGAAGTCATTTCGAATGACTGGTCCTCAGTGTTGTGAGAACGATGACTGGTTAAAATTTTTGGTGGTTTCTTGTTCAGTCCATAGGCCTACATCATGTGGCAAACCGATGAGCATGTGGCTCTATTAGTATAGGAGATACCTGAAAACATATCACACTTTTCATCATAGTGCTTTTACCAATGCATAAAATGCATGGAGAAGTCATTTCGAATGACTGGTCCTCAGTGTTGTGAGAACGATGACTGGTTAAAATTTTTGGTGGTTTCTTGTTCAGTCCATAGGCCTACATCATGTGGCAAACCGGTGAGCATGTGGCTCTATTAGTATAGGAGATACCTGAAAACATATCACACTTTTCATCATAGTGCTTTTACCAATGCATAAAATGCATGGAGAAGTCATTTCGAATGACTGGTCCTCAGTTTTGTGAGAACGATGACTGGTTAAAATTTTTGGTGGTTTCTTGTTCAGTCCATAGGCCTACATCATGTGGCAAACCGGTGAGCATGTGGCTCTATTAGTATAGGAGATACCTGAAAACATATCACACTTTTCATCATAGTGCTTTTACCAATGCATAAAATGCATGGAGAAGTCATTTCGAATGACTGGTCCTCAGTGTTGTGAGAACGATGACTGGTTAAAATTTTTGGTGGTTTCTTGTTCAGTCCATAGGCCTACATCATGTGGCAAACCGGTGAGCATGTGGCTCTATTAGTATAGGAGATACCTGAAAACATATCACACTTTTCATCATAGTGCTTTCACCAATGCATAAAATGCATGGAGAAGTCATTTCGAATGACTGGTCCTCAGTGTTGTGAGAACGATGACTGGTTAAAATTTTTGGTGGTTTCTTGTTCAGTCCATAGGCCTACATCATGTGGCAAACCGGTGAGCATGTGGCTCTATTAGTATAGGAGATACCTGAAAACATATCACACTTTTCATTATAGTGCTTTTACCAATGCATAAAATGCATGGAGAAGTCATTTCGAATGACTGGTCCTCAGTGTTGTGAGAACGATGACTGGTTAAAATTTTTGGTGGTTTCTTGTTCAGTCCATAGGCCTACATCATGTGGCAAACCGGTGAGCATGTGGCTCTATTAGTATAGGAGATACCTGAAAACATATCACACTTTAAATGGTATAGTCTCTAACTGGGTCGCTGTGACCAGTGGGGTACCGCAGGGGTCAGTATTGGGACCTGTTCTCTTCAACATATTCATTAATGATCTGGTAGGAGGTTTACACAGTAAAATATAGATATTTGCAGATGATACAAAACTATGTAAAGCAGTTAATACAAGAGAAGATAGTATTCTGCTACAGATGGATCTGGATAAGTTGGAAACTTGGGCTGAAAGGTGGCAGATGAGGTTTAACAATGATAAATGTAAGGTTATACACATGGGAAGAGGGAATCAATATCACCATTACACACTGAACGGGAAACCACTGGGTAAATCTGACAGGGAGAAGGACTTGGGGATCCTAGTTAATGATAAACTTACCTGGAGCAGCCAGTGCCAGGCAGCAGCTGCCAAGGCAAACAGGATCATGGGGTGCATTAAAAGAGGTCTGGATACACATGATGAGAGCATTGTACTGCCTCTGTACAAATCCCTAGTTAGACCGCACATGGAGTACTGTGTCCAGTTTTGGGCACCGGTGCTCAGGAAGGATATAATGGAACTAGAGAGAGTACAAAGGAGGGCAACAAAATTAATAAAGGGGATGGGAGAACTACAATACCCAGATAGATTAGCGAAATTAGGATTATTTAGTCTAGAAAAAAGACGACTGAGGGGCGATCTAATAACCATGTATAAGTATATAAGGGGACAATACAAATATCTCGCTGAGGATCTGTTTATACCAAGGAAGGTGACGGGCACAAGGGGGCATTCTTTGCGTCTGGAGGAGAGAAGGTTTTTCCACCAACATAGAAGAGGATTCTTTACTGTTAGGGCAGTGAGAATCTGGAATTGCTTGCCTGAGGAGGTGGTGATGGCGAACTCAGTCGAGGGGTTCAAGAGAGGCCTGGATGTCTTCCTGGAGCAGAACAATATTGTATCATACAATTATTAGGTTCTGTAGAAGGACGTAGATCTGGGTACTTATTATGATGGAATATAGGCTGAACTGGATGGACAAATGTCTTTTTTCGGCCTTACTAACTATGTTACTATGTTACTATGTTACTTTTCATCATAGTGCTTTTACCAATGCATAAAATGCATGGAGAAGTCATTTCGAATGACTGGTCCTCAGTGTTGTGAGAACGATGACTGGTTAAAATTTTTGGTGGTTTCTTGTTCAGTCCATAGGCCTACATCATGTGGCAAACCGGTGAGCATGTGGCTCTATTAGTATAGGAGATACCTGAAAACATATCACACTTTTCATTATAGTGCTTTTACCAATGCATAAAATGCATGGAGAAGTCATTTCGAATGACTGGTCCTCAGTGTTGTGAGAACGATGGCTGGTTAAAATTTTTGGTGGTTTCTTGTTCAGTCCATAGGCCTACATCATATGGCAAACCGGTGAGCATGTGGCTCTATTAGTATAGGAGATACCTGAAAACATATCACACTTTTCATCATAGTGCTTTTACCAATGCATAAAATGCATGGAGAAGTCATTTCGAATGACTGGTCCTCAGTGTTGTGAGAATGATGACTGGTTAAAATTTTTGGTGGTTTCTTGTTCAGTCCATAGGCCTACATCATGTGGCAAACCGGTGAGCATGTGGCTCTATTAGTATAGGAGATACCTGAAAACATATCACACTTTTCATCATAGTGCTTTTACCAATGCATAAAATGCATGGAGAAGTCATTTCGAATGACTGGTCCTCAGTGTTGTGAGAACGATGACTGGTTAAAATTTTTGGTGGTTTCTTGTTCAGTCCATAGGCCTACATCATGTGGCAAACCGGTGAGCATGTGGCTCTATTAGTATAGGAGATACCTGAAAACATATCACACTTTTCATCATAGTGCTTTTACCAATGCATAAAATGCATGGAGAAGTCATTTCGAATGACTGGTCCTCAGTGTTGTGAGAACGATGACTGGTTAAAATTTTTGGTGGTTTCTTGTTCAGTCCATAGGCCTACATCATGTGGCAAACCGGTGAGCATGTGTCTCTATTAGTATAGGAGATACCTGAAAACATATCACACTTTTCATCATAGTGCTTTTACCAATGCATAAAATGCATGGAGAAGTCATTTCGAATGACTGGTCCTCAGTGTTGTGAGAACGATGACTGGTTAAAATTTTTGGTGGTTTCTTGTTCAGTCCATAGGCCTACATCATGTGGCAAACCGGTGAGCATGTGGCTCTATTAGTATAGGAGATACCTGAAAACATATCACACTTTTCATCATAGTGCTTTTACCAATGCATAAAATGCATGGAGAAGTCATTTCGAATGACTGGTCCTCAGTGTTGTGAGAACGATGACTGGTTAAAATTTTTGGTGGTTTCTTGTTCAGTCCATAGGCCTACATCATGTGGCAAACCGGTGAGCATGTGGCTCTATTAGTATAGGAGATACCTGAAAACATATCACACTTTTCATCATAGTGCTTTTACCAATGCATAAAATGCATGGAGAAGTCATTTCGAATGACTGGTCCTCAGTGTTGTGAGAACGATGACTGGTTAAAATTTTTGGTGGTTTCTTGTTCAGTCCATAGGCCTACATCATGTGGCAAACCGGTGAGCATGTGGCTCTATTAGTATAGGAGATACCTGAAAACATATCACACTTTTCATCATAGTGCTTTTACCAATGCATAAAATGCATGGAGAAGTCATTTCGAATGACTGGTCCTCAGTGTTGTGAGAACGATGACTGGTTAAAATTTTTGGTGGTTTCTTGTTCAGTCCATAGGCCTACATCATGTGGCAAACCGGTGAGCATGTGGCTCTATTAGTATAGGAGATACCTGAAAACATATCACACTTTTCATCATAGTGCTTTTACCAATGCATAAAATGCATGGAGAAGTCATTTCGAATGACTGGTCCTCAGTGTTGTGAGAACGATGACTGGTTAAAATTTTTGGTGGTTTCTTGTTCAGTCCATAGGCCTACATCATGTGGCAAACCGGTGAGCATGTGGCTCTATTAGTATAGGAGATACCTGAAAACATATCACACTTTTCATCATAGTGCTTTTACCAATGCATAAAATGCATGGAGAAGTCATTTCGAATGACTGGTCCTCAGTGTTGTGAGAACGATGACTGGTTAAAATTTTTGGTGGTTTCTTGTTCAGTCCATAGGCCTACATCATGTGGCAAACCGGTGAGCATGTGGCTCTATTAGTATAGGAGATACCTGAAAACATATCACACTTTTCATCATAGTGCTTTTACCAATGCATAAAATGCATGGAGAAGTCATTTCGAATGACTGGTCCTCAGTGTTGTGAGAACGATGACTGGTTAAAATTTTTGGTGGTTTCTTGTTCAGTCCATAGGCCTACATCATGTGGCAAACCGGTGAGCATGTGGCTCTATTAGTATAGGAGATACCTGAAAACATATCACACTTTTCATTATAGTGCTTTTACCAATGCATAAAATGCATGGAGAAGTCATTTCGAATGACTGGTCCTCAGTGTTGTGAGAACGATGACTGGTTAAAATTTTTGGTGGTTTCTTGTTCAGTCCATAGGCCTACATCATGTGGCAAACCGGTGAGCATGTGGCTCTATTAGTATAGGAGATACCTGAAAACATATCACACTTTTCATCATAGTGCTTTTACCAATGCATAAAATGCATGGAGAAGTCATTTCGAATGACTGGTCCTCAGTGTTGTGAGAACGATGACTGGTTAAAATTTTTGGTGGTTTCTTGTTCAGTCCATAGGCCTACATCATGTGGCAAACCGGTGAGCATGTGGCTCTATTAGTATAGGAGATACCTGAAAACATATCACACTTTTCATTATAGTGCTTTTACCAATGCATAAAATGCATGGAGAAGTCATTTCGAATGACTGGTCCTCAGTGTTGTGAGAACGATGACTGGTTAAAATTTTTGGTGGTTTCTTGTTCAGTCCATAGGCCTACATCATATGGCAAACCGGTGAGCATGTGGCTCTATTAGTATAGGAGATACTTGAAAACATATCACACTTTTCATCATAGTGCTTTTACCAATGCATAAAATGCATGGAGAAGTCATTTCGAATGACTGGTCCTCAGTGTTGTGAGAACGATGACTGGTTAAAATTTTTGGTGGTTTCTTGTTCAGTCCATAGGCCTACATTATGTGGCAAACCGGTGAGCATGTGGCTCTATTAGTATAGGAGATACCTGAAAACATATCACACTTTTCATCATAGTGCTTTTACCAATGCATAAAATGCATGGAGAAGTCATTTCGAATGACTGGTCCTCAGTGTTGTGAGAACGATGACTGGTTAAAATTTTTGGTGGTTTCTTGTTCAGTCCATAGGCCTACATCATGTGGCAAACCGGTGAGCATGTGGCTCTATTAGTATAGGAGATACCTGAAAACATATCACACTTTTCATCATAGTGCTTTTACCAATGCATAAAATGCATGGAGAAGTCATTTCGAATGACTGGTCCTCAGTGTTGTGAGAACGATGACTGGTTAAAATTTTTGGTGGTTTCTTGTTCAGTCCATAGGCCTACATCATGTGGCAAACTGGTGAGCATGTGGCTCTATTAGTATAGGAGATACCTGAAAACATATCACACTTTTCATCATAGTGCTTTTACCAATGCATAAAATGCATGGAGAAGTCATTTCGAATGACTGGTCCTCAGTGTTGTGAGAACGATGACTGGTTAAATTTTTTGGTGGTTTCTTGTTCAGTCCATAGGCCTACATCATGTGGCAAACCGGTGAGCATGTGGCTCTATTAGTATAGGAGATACCTGAAAACATATCACACTTTTCATCATAGTGCTTTTACCAATGCATAAAATGCATGGAGAAGTCATTTCGAATGACTGGTCCTCAGTGTTGTGAGAACGATGACTGGTTAAAATTTTTGGTGGTTTCTTGTTCAGTCCATAGGCCTACATCATGTGGCAAACCGGTGAGCATGTGGCTCTATTAGTATAGGAGAAACCTGAAAACATATCACACTTTTCATCATAGTGCTTTTACGAATGCATAAAATGCATGGAGAAGTCATTTCGAATGACTGGTCCTCAGTGTTGTGAGAACGATGACTGGTTAAAATTTTTGGTGGTTTCTTGTTCAGTCCATAGGCCTACATCATGTGGCAAACCGGTGAGCATGTGGCTCTATTAGTATAGGAGATACCTGAAAACATATCACACTTTTCATCATAGTGCTTTTACCAATGCATAAAATGCATGGAGAAGTCATTTCGAATGACTGGTCCTCAGTGTTGTGAGAACGATGACTGGTTAAAATTTTTGGTGGTTTCTTGTTCAGTCCATAGGCCTACATCATGTGGCAAACCGGTGAGCATGTGGCTCTATTAGTATAGGAGATACCTGAAAACATATCACACTTTTCATTATAGTGCTTTTACCAATGCATAAAATGCATGGAGAAGTCATTTCGAATGACTGGTCCTCAGTGTTGTGAGAACGATGACTGGTTAAAATTTTTGGTGGTTTCTTGTTCAGTCCATAGGCCTACATCATGTGGCAAACCGGTGAGCATGTGGCTCTATTAGTATAGGAGATACCTGAAAACATATCACACTTTTCATCATAGTGCTTTTACCAATGCATAAAATGCATGGAGAAGTCATTTCGAATGACTGGTCCTCAGTGTTGTGAGAACGATGACTGGTTAAAATTTTTGGTGGTTTCTTGTTCAGTCCATAGGCCTACATCATGTGGCAAACCGGTGAGCATGTGGCTCTATTAGTATAGGAGATACCTGAAAACATATCACACTTTTCATTATAGTGCTTTTACCAATGCATAAAATGCATGGAGAAGTCATTTCGAATGACTGGTCCTCAGTGTTGTGAGAACGATGACTGGTTAAAATTTTTGGTGGTTTCTTGTTCAGTCCATAGGCCTACATCATATGGCAAACCGGTGAGCATGTGGCTCTATCAGTATAGGAGATACCTGAAAACATATCACACTTTTCATCATAGTGCTTTTACCAATGCATAAAATGCATGGAGAAGTCATTTCGAATGACTGGTCCTCAGTGTTGTGAGAACGATGACTGGTTAAAATTTTTGGTGGTTTCTTGTTCAGTCCATAGGCCTACATCATGTGGCAAACCGGTGAGCATGTGGCTCTATTAGTATAGGAGATACCTGAAAACATATCACACTTTTCATCATAGTGCTTTTACCAATGCATAAAATGCATGGAGAAGTCATTTCGAATGACTGGTCCTCAGTGTTGTGAGAACGATGACTGGTTAAAATTTTTGGTGGTTTCTTGTTCAGTCCATAGGCCTACATCATGTGGCAAACCGGTGAGCATGTGGCTCTATTAGTATAGGAGATACCTGAAAACATATCACACTTTTCATCATAGTGCTTTTACCAATGCATAAAATGCATGGAGAAGTCATTTCGAATGACTGGTCCTCAGTGTTGTGAGAACGATGACTGGTTAAAATTTTTGGTGGTTTCTTGTTCAGTCCATAGGCCTACATCATGTGGCAAACCGGTGAGCATGTGGCTCTATTAGTATAGGAGATACCTGAAAACATATCACACTTTTCATCATAGTGCTTTTACCAATGCATAAAATGCATGGAGAAGTCATTTCGAATGACTGGTCCTCAGTGTTGTGAGAACGATGACTGGTTAAAATTTTTGGTGGTTTCTTGTTCAGTCCATAGGCCTACATCATGTGGCAAACCGGTGAGCATGTGGCTCTATTAGTATAGGAGATACCTGAAAACATATCACACTTTTCATCATAGTGCTTTTACCAATGCATAAAATGCATGGAGAAGTCATTTCGAATGACTGGTCCTCAGTGTTGTGAGAACGATGACTGGTTAAAATTTTTGGTGGTTTCTTGTTCAGTCCATAGGCCTACATCATGTGGCAAACCGGTGAGCATGTGGCTCTATTAGTATAGGAGATACCTGAAAACATATCACACTTTTCATCATAGTGCTTTTACCAATGCATAAAATGCATGGAGAAGTCATTTCGAATGACTGGTCCTCAGTGTTGTGAGAACGATGACTGGTTAAAATTTTTGGTGGTTTCTTGTTCAGTCCATAGGCCTACATCATGTGGCAAACCGGTGAGCATGTGGCTCTATTAGTATAGGAGATACCTGAAAACATATCACACTTTTCATCATAGTGCTTTTACCAATGCATAAAATGCATGGAGAAGTCATTTCGAATGACTGGTCCTCAGTGTTGTGAGAACGATGACTGGTTAAAATTTTTGGTGGTTTCTTGTTCAGTCCATAGGCCTACATCATGTGGCAAACCGGTGAGCATGTGGCTCTATTAGTATAGGAGATACCTGAAAACATATCACACTTTTCATTATAGTGCTTTTACCAATGCATAAAATGCATGGAGAAGTCATTTCGAATGACTGGTCCTCAGTGTTGTGAGAACGATGACTGGTTAAAATTTTTGGTGGTTTCTTGTTCAGTCCATAGGCCTACATCATGTGGCAAACCGGTGAGCATGTGGCTCTATTAGTATAGGAGATACCTGAAAACATATCACACTTTTCATCATAGTGCTTTTACCAATGCATAAAATGCATGGAGAAGTCATTTCGAATGACTGGTCCTCAGTGTTGTGAGAACGATGACTGGTTAAAATTTTTGGTGGTTTCTTGTTCAGTCCATAGGCCTACATCATGTGGCAAACCGGTGAGCATGTGGCTCTATTAGTATAGGAGATACCTGAAAACATATCACACTTTTCATCATAGTGCTTTTACCAATGCATAAAATGCATGGAGAAGTCATTTCGAATGACTGGTCCTCAGTGTTGTGAGAACGATGACTGGTTAAAATTTTTGGTGGTTTCTTGTTCAGTCCATAGGCCTACATCATGTGGCAAACCGGTGAGCATGTGGCTCTATTAGTATAGGAGATACCTGAAAACATATCACACTTTTCATCATAGTGCTTTCACCAATGCATAAAATGCATGGAGAAGTCATTTCGAATGACTGGTCCTCAGTGTTGTGAGAACGATGACTGGTTAAAATTTTTGGTGGTTTCTTGTTCAGTCCATAGGCCTACATCATGTGGCAAACCGGTGAGCATGTGGCTCTATTAGTATAGGAGATACCTGAAAACATATCACACTTTTCATTATAGTGCTTTTACCAATGCATAAAATGCATGGAGAAGTCATTTCGAATGACTGGTCCTCAGTGTTGTGAGAACGATGACTGGTTAAAATTTTTGGTGGTTTCTTGTTCAGTCCATAGGCCTACATCATGTGGCAAACCGGTGAGCATGTGGCTCTATTAGTATAGGAGATACCTGAAAACATATCACACTTTAAATGGTATAGTCTCTAACTGGGTCGCTGTGACCAGTGGGGTACCGCAGGGGTCAGTATTGGGACCTGTTCTCTTCAACATATTCATTAATGATCTGGTAGGAGGTTTACACAGTAAAATATCGATATTTGCAGATGATACAAAACTATGTAAAGCAGTTAATACAAGAGAAGATAGTATTCTGCTACAGATGGATCTGGATAAGTTGGAAACTTGGGCTGAAAGGTGGCAGATGAGGTTTAACAATGATAAATGTAAGGTTATACACATGGGAAGAGGGAATCAATATCACCATTACACACTGAACGGGAAACCACTGGGTAAATCTGACAGGGAGAAGGACTTGGGGATCCTAGTTAATGATAAACTTACCTGGAGCAGCCAGTGCCAGGCAGCAGCTGCCAAGGCAAACAGGATCATGGGGTGCATTAAAAGAGGTCTGGATACACATGATGAGAGCATTGTACTGCCTCTGTACAAATCCCTAGTTAGACCGCACATGGAGTACTGTGTCCAGTTTTGGGCACCGGTGCTCAGGAAGGATATAATGGAACTAGAGAGAGTACAAAGGAGGGCAACAAAATTAATAAAGGGGATGGGAGAACTACAATACCCAGATAGATTAGCGAAATTAGGATTATTTAGTCTAGAAAAAAGACGACTGAGGGGCGATCTAATAACCATGTATAAGTATATAAGGGGACAATACAAATATCTCGCTGAGGATCTGTTTATACCAAGGAAGGTGACGGGCACAAGGGGGCATTCTTTGCGTCTGGAGGAGAGAAGGTTTTTCCACCAACATAGAAGAGGATTCTTTACTGTTAGGGCAGTGAGAATCTGGAATTGCTTGCCTGAGGAGGTGGTGATGGCGAACTCAGTCGAGGGGTTCAAGAGAGGCCTGGATGTCTTCCTGGAGCAGAACAATATTGTATCATACAATTATTAGGTTCTGTAGAAGGACGTAGATCTGGGTACTTATTATGATGGAATATAGGCTGAACTGGATGGACAAATGTCTTTTTTCGGCCTTACTAACTATGTTACTATGTTACTATGTTACTTTTCATCATAGTGCTTTTACCAATGCATAAAATGCATGGAGAAGTCATTTCGAATGACTGGTCCTCAGTGTTGTGAGAACGATGACTGGTTAAAATTTTTGGTGGTTTCTTGTTCAGTCCATAGGCCTACATCATGTGGCAAACCGGTGAGCATGTGGCTCTATTAGTATAGGAGATACCTGAAAACATATCACACTTTTCATTATAGTGCTTTTACCAATGCATAAAATGCATGGAGAAGTCATTTCGAATGACTGGTCCTCAGTGTTGTGAGAACGATGACTGGTTAAAATTTTTGGTGGTTTCTTGTTCAGTCCATAGGCCTACATCATATGGCAAACCGGTGAGCATGTGGCTCTATTAGTATAGGAGATACCTGAAAACATATCACACTTTTCATCATAGTGCTTTTACCAATGCATAAAATGCATGGAGAAGTCATTTCGAATGACTGGTCCTCAGTGTTGTGAGAATGATGACTGGTTAAAATTTTTGGTGGTTTCTTGTTCAGTCCATAGGCCTACATCATGTGGCAAACCGGTGAGCATGTGGCTCTATTAGTATAGGAGATACCTGAAAACATATCACACTTTTCATCATAGTGCTTTTACCAATGCATAAAATGCATGGAGAAGTCATTTCGAATGACTGGTCCTCAGTGTTGTGAGAACGATGACTGGTTAAAATTTTTGGTGGTTTCTTGTTCAGTCCATAGGCCTACATCATGTGGCAAACCGGTGAGCATGTGGCTCTATTAGTATAAGAGATACCTGAAAACATATCACACTTTTCATCATAGTGCTTTTACCAATGCATAAAATGCATGGAGAAGTCATTTCGAATGACTGGTCCTCAGTGTTGTGAGAACGATGACTGGTTAAAATTTTTGGTGGTTTCTTGTTCAGTCCATAGGCCTACATCATGTGGCAAACCGGTGAGCATGTGTCTCTATTAGTATAGGAGATACCTGAAAACATATCACACTTTTCATCATAGTGCTTTTACCAATGCATAAAATGCATGGAGAAGTCATTTCGAATGACTGGTCCTCAGTGTTGTGAGAACGATGACTGGTTAAAATTTTTGGTGGTTTCTTGTTCAGTCCATAGGCCTACATCATGTGGCAAACCGGTGAGCATGTGGCTCTATTAGTATAGGAGATACCTGAAAACATATCACACTTTTCATCATAGTGCTTTTACCAATGCATAAAATGCATGGAGAAGTCATTTCGAATGACTGGTCCTCAGTGTTGTGAGAACGATGACTGGTTAAAATTTTTGGTGGTTTCTTGTTCAGTCCATAGGCCTACATCATGTGGCAAACCGGTGAGCATGTGGCTCTATTAGTATAGGAGATACCTGAAAACATATCACACTTTTCATCATAGTGCTTTTACCAATGCATAAAATGCATGGAGAAGTCATTTCGAATGACTGGTCCTCAGTGTTGTGAGAACGATGACTGGTTAAAATTTTTGGTGGTTTCTTGTTCAGTCCATAGGCCTACATCATGTGGCAAACCGGTGAGCATGTGGCTCTATTAGTATAGGAGATACCTGAAAACATATCACACTTTTCATCATAGTGCTTTTACCAATGCATAAAATGCATGGAGAAGTCATTTCGAATGACTGGTCCTCAGTGTTGTGAGAACGATGACTGGTTAAAATTTTTGGTGGTTTCTTGTTCAGTCCATAGGCCTACATCATGTGGCAAACCGGTGAGCATGTGGCTCTATTAGTATAGGAGATACCTGAAAACATATCACACTTTTCATCATAGTGCTTTTACCAATGCATAAAATGCATGGAGAAGTCATTTCGAATGACTGGTCCTCAGTGTTGTGAGAACGATGACTGGTTAAAATTTTTGGTGGTTTCTTGTTCAGTCCATAGGCCTACATCATGTGGCAAACCGGTGAGCATGTGGCTCTATTAGTATAGGAGATACCTGAAAACATATCACACTTTTCATCATAGTGCTTTTACCAATGCATAAAATGCATGGAGAAGTCATTTCGAATGACTGGTCCTCAGTGTTGTGAGAACGATGACTGGTTAAAATTTTTGGTGGTTTCTTGTTCAGTCCATAGGCCTACATCATGTGGCAAACCGGTGAGCATGTGGCTCTATTAGTATAGGAGATACCTGAAAACATATCACACTTTTCATCATAGTGCTTTTACCAATGCATAAAATGCATGGAGAAGTCATTTCGAATGACTGGTCCTCAGTGTTGTGAGAACGATGACTGGTTAAAATTTTTGGTGGTTTCTTGTTCAGTCCATAGGCCTACATCATGTGGCAAACCGGTGAGCATGTGGCTCTATTAGTATAGGAGATACCTGAAAACATATCACACTTTTCATTATAGTGCTTTTACCAATGCATAAAATGCATGGAGAAGTCATTTCGAATGACTGGTCCTCAGTGTTGTGAGAACGATGACTGGTTAAAATTTTTGGTGGTTTCTTGTTCAGTCCATAGGCCTACATCATGTGGCAAACCGGTGAGCATGTGGCTCTATTAGTATAGGAGATACCTGAAAACATATCACACTTTTCATCATAGTGCTTTTACCAATGCATAAAATGCATGGAGAAGTCATTTCGAATGACTGGTCCTCAGTGTTGTGAGAACGATGACTGGTTAAAATTTTTGGTGGTTTCTTGTTCAGTCCATAGGCCTACATCATATGGCAAACCGGTGAGCATGTGGCTCTATTAGTATAGGAGATACTTGAAAACATATCACACTTTTCATCATAGTGCTTTTACCAATGCATAAAATGCATGGAGAAGTCATTTCGAATGACTGGTCCTCAGTGTTGTGAGAACGATGACTGGTTAAAATTTTTGGTGGTTTCTTGTTCAGTCCATAGGCCTACATTATGTGGCAAACCGGTGAGCATGTGGCTCTATTAGTATAGGAGATACCTGAAAACATATCACACTTTTCATCATAGTGCTTTTACCAATGCATAAAATGCATGGAGAAGTCATTTCGAATGACTGGTCCTCAGTGTTGTGAGAACGATGACTGGTTAAAATTTTTGGTGGTTTCTTGTTCAGTCCATAGGCCTACATCATGTGGCAAACCGGTGAGCATGTGGCTCTATTAGTATAGGAGATACCTGAAAACATATCACACTTTTCATCATAGTGCTTTTACCAATGCATAAAATGCATGGAGAAGTCATTTCGAATGACTGGTCCTCAGTGTTGTGAGAACGATGACTGGTTAAAATTTTTGGTGGTTTCTTGTTCAGTCCATAGGCCTACATCATGTGGCAAACTGGTGAGCATGTGGCTCTATTAGTATAGGAGATACCTGAAAACATATCACACTTTTCATCATAGTGCTTTTACCAATGCATAAAATGCATGGAGAAGTCATTTCGAATGACTGGTCCTCAGTGTTGTGAGAACGATGACTGGTTAAATTTTTTGGTGGTTTCTTGTTCAGTCCATAGGCCTACATCATGTGGCAAACCGGTGAGCATGTGGCTCTATTAGTATAGGAGATACCTGAAAACATATCACACTTTTCATCATAGTGCTTTTACCAATGCATAAAATGCATGGAGAAGTCATTTCGAATGACTGGTCCTCAGTGTTGTGAGAACGATGACTGGTTAAAATTTTTGGTGGTTTCTTGTTCAGTCCATAGGCCTACATCATGTGGCAAACCGGTGAGCATGTGGCTCTATTAGTATAGGAGAAACCTGAAAACATATCACACTTTTCATCATAGTGCTTTTACCAATGCATAAAATGCATGGAGAAGTCATTTCGAATGACTGGTCCTCAGTGTTGTGAGAACGATGACTGGTTAAAATTTTTGGTGGTTTCTTGTTCAGTCCATAGGCCTACATCATGTGGCAAACCGGTGAGCATGTGGCTCTATTAGTATAGGAGATACCTGAAAACATATCACACTTTTCATCATAGTGCTTTTACCAATGCATAAAATGCATGGAGAAGTCATTTCGAATGACTGGTCCTCAGTGTTGTGAGAACGATGACTGGTTAAAACTTTTGGTGGTTTCTTGTTCAGTCCATAGGCCTACATCATGTGGCAAACCGGTGAGCATGTGGCTCTATTAGTATAGGAGATACCTGAAAACATATCACACTTTTCATTATAGTGCTTTTACCAATGCATAAAATGCATGGAGAAGTCATTTCGAATGACTGGTCCTCAGTGTTGTGAGAACGATGACTGGTTAAAATTTTTGGTGGTTTCTTGTTCAGTCCATAGGCCTACATCATGTGGCAAACCGGTGAGCATGTGGCTCTATTAGTATAGGAGATACCTGAAAACATATCACACTTTTCATCATAGTGCTTTTACCAATGCATAAAATGCATGGAGAAGTCATTTCGAATGACTGGTCCTCAGTGTTGTGAGAACGATGACTGGTTAAAATTTTTGGTGGTTTCTTGTTCAGTCCATAGGCCTACATCATGTGGCAAACCGGTGAGCATGTGGCTCTATTAGTATAGGAGATACCTGAAAACATATCACACTTTTCATTATAGTGCTTTTACCAATGCATAAAATGCATGGAGAAGTCATTTCGAATGACTGGTCCTCAGTGTTGTGAGAACGATGACTGGTTAAAATTTTTGGTGGTTTCTTGTTCAGTCCATAGGCCTACATCATATGGCAAACCGGTGAGCATGTGGCTCTATCAGTATAGGAGATACCTGAAAACATATCACACTTTTCATCATAGTGCTTTTACCAATGCATAAAATGCATGGAGAAGTCATTTCGAATGACTGGTCCTCAGTGTTGTGAGAACGATGACTGGTTAAAATTTTTGGTGGTTTCTTGTTCAGTCCATAGGCCTACATCATGTGGCAAACCGGTGAGCATGTGGCTCTATTAGTATAGGAGATACCTGAAAACATATCACACTTTTCATCATAGTGCTTTTACCAATGCATAAAATGCATGGAGAAGTCATTTCGAATGACTGGTCCTCAGTGTTGTGAGAACGATGACTGGTTAAAATTTTTGGTGGTTTCTTGTTCAGTCCATAGGCCTACATCATGTGGCAAACCGGTGAGCATGTGGCTCTATTAGTATAGGAGATACCTGAAAACATATCACACTTTTCATCATAGTGCTTTTACCAATGCATAAAATGCATGGAGAAGTCATTTCGAATGACTGGTCCTCAGTGTTGTGAGAACGATGACTGGTTAAAATTTTTGGTGGTTTCTTGTTCAGTCCATAGGCCTACATCATGTGGCAAACCGGTGAGCATGTGGCTCTATTAGTATAGGAGATACCTGAAAACATATCACACTTTTCATCATAGTGCTTTTACCAATGCATAAAATGCATGGAGAAGTCATTTCGAATGACTGGTCCTCAGTGTTGTGAGAACGATGACTGGTTAAAATTTTTGGTGGTTTCTTGTTCAGTCCATAGGCCTACATCATGTGGCAAACCGGTGAGCATGTGGCTCTATTAGTATAGGAGATACCTGAAAACATATCACACTTTTCATCATAGTGCTTTTACCAATGCATAAAATGCATGGAGAAGTCATTTCGAATGACTGGTCCTCAGTGTTGTGAGAACGATGACTGGTTAAAATTTTTGGTGGTTTCTTGTTCAGTCCATAGGCCTACATCATGTGGCAAACCGGTGAGCATGTGGCTCTATTAGTATAGGAGATACCTGAAAACATATCACACTTTTCATCATAGTGCTTTTACCAATGCATAAAATGCATGGAGAAGTCATTTCGAATGACTGGTCCTCAGTGTTGTGAGAACGATGACTGGTTAAAATTTTTGGTGGTTTCTTGTTCAGTCCATAGGCCTACATCATGTGGCAAACCGGTGAGCATGTGGCTCTATTAGTATAGGAGATACCTGAAAACATATCACACTTTTCATCATAGTGCTTTTACCAATGCATAAAATGCATGGAGAAGTCATTTCGAATGACTGGTCCTCAGTGTTGTGAGAACGATGACTGGTTAAAATTTTTGGTGGTTTCTTGTTCAGTCCATAGGCCTACATCATGTGGCAAACCGGTGAGCATGTGGCTCTATTAGTATAGGAGATACCTGAAAACATATCACACTTTTCATTATAGTGCTTTTACCAATGCATAAAATGCATGGAGAAGTCATTTCGAATGACTGGTCCTCAGTGTTGTGAGAACGATGACTGGTTAAAATTTTTGGTGGTTTCTTGTTCAGTCCATAGGCCTACATCATGTGGCAAACTGGTGAGCATGTGGCTCTATTAGTATAGGAGATACCTGAAAACATATCACACTTTTCATCATAGTGCTTTTACCAATGCATAAAATGCATGGAGAAGTCATTTCGAATGACTGGTCCTCAGTGTTGTGAGAACGATGACTGGTTAAAATTTTTGGTGGTTTCTTGTTCAGTCCATAGGCCTACATCATGTGGCAAACCGGTGAGCATGTGGCTCTATTAGTATAGGAGATACCTGAAAACATATCACACTTTTCATTATAGTGCTTTTACCAATGCACAAAATGCATGGAGAAGTCATTTCGAATGACTGGTCCTCAGTGTTGTGAGAACGATGACTGGTTAAAATTTTTGGTGGTTTCTTGTTCAGTCCATAGGCCTACATCATATGGCAAACCGGTGAGCATGTGGCTCTATTAGTATAGGAGATACCTGAAAACATATCACACTTTTCATCATAGTGCTTTTACCAATGCATAAAATGCATGGAGAAGTCATTTCGAATGACTGGTCCTCAGTGTTGTGAGAACGATGACTGGTTAAAATTTTTGGTGGTTTCTTGTTCAGTCCATAGGCCTACATCATGTGGCAAACCGGTGAGCATGTGGCTCTATTAGTATAGGAGATACCTGAAAACATATCACACTTTTCATCATAGTGCTTTTACCAATGCATAAAATGCATGGAGAAGTCATTTCGAATGACTGGTCCTCAGTGTTGTGAGAACGATGACTGGTTAAAATTTTTGGTGGTTTCTTGTTCAGTCCATAGGCCTACATCATGTGGCAAACCGGTGAGCATGTGGCTCTATTAGTATAGGAGATACCTGAAAACATATCACACTTTTCATCATAGTGCTTTTACCAATGCATAAAATGCATGGAGAAGTCATTTCGAATGACTGGTCCTCAGTGTTGTGAGAACGATGACTGGTTAAAATTTTTGGTGGTTTCTTGTTCAGTCCATAGGCCTACATCATGTGGCAAACCGGTGAGCATGTGGCTCTATTAGTATAGGAGATACCTGAAAACATATCACACTTTTCATCATAGTGCTTTTACCAATGCATAAAATGCATGGAGAAGTCATTTCGAATGACTGGTCCTCAGTGTTGTGAGAACGATGACTGGTTAAAATTTTTGGTGGTTTCTTGTTCAGTCCATAGGCCTACATCATGTGGCAAACCGGTGAGCATGTGGCTCTATTAGTATAGGAGATACCTGAAAACATATCACACTTTTCATCATAGTGCTTTTACCAATGCATAAAATGCATGGAGAAGTCATTTCGAATGACTGGTCCTCAGTGTTGTGAGAACGATGACTGGTTAAAATTTTTGGTGGTTTCTTGTTCAGTCCATAGGCCTACATCATGTGGCAAACCGGTGAGCATGTGGCTCTATTAGTATAGGAGATACCTGAAAACATATCACACTTTTCATCATAGTGCTTTTACCAATGCATAAAATGCATGGAGAAGTCATTTCGAATGACTGGTCCTCAGTGTTGTGAGAACGATGACTGGTTAAAATTTTTGGTGGTTTCTTGTTCAGTCCATAGGCCTACATCATGTGGCAAACCGGTGAGCATGTGGCTCTATTAGTATAGGAGATACCTGAAAACATATCACACTTTTCATCATAGTGCTTTTACCAATGCATAAAATGCATGGAGAAGTCATTTCGAATGACTGGTCCTCAGTGTTGTGAGAACGATGACTGGTTAAAATTTTTGGTGGTTTCTTGTTCAGTCCATAGGCCTACATCATGTGGCAAACCGGTGAGCATGTGGCTCTATTAGTATAGGAGATACCTGAAAACATATCACACTTTTCATCATAGTGCTTTTACCAATGCATAAAATGCATGGAGAAGTCATTTCGAATGACTGGTCCTCAGTGTTGTGAGAACGATGACTGGTTAAAATTTTTGGTGGTTTCTTGTTCAGTCCATAGGCCTACATCATGTGGCAAACCGGTGAGCATGTGGCTCTATTAGTATAGGAGATACCTGAAAACATATCACACTTTTCATCATAGTGCTTTTACCAATGCATAAAATGCATGGAGAAGTCATTTCGAATGACTGGTCCTCAGTGTTGTGAGAACGATGACTGGTTAAAATTTTTGGTGGTTTCTTGTTCAGTCCATAGGCCTACATCATGTGGCAAACCGGTGAGCATGTGGCTCTATTAGTATAGGAGATACCTGAAAACATATCACACTTTTCATCATAGTGCTTTTACCAATGCATAAAATGCATGGAGAAGTCATTTCGAATGACTGGTCCTCAGTGTTGTGAGAACGATGACTGGTTAAAATTTTTGG
>NW_027193792.1:0-22788 GCF_032444005.1 Ranitomeya imitator
GCCCATGCCTTAAACCTTAGCCAGCACTTGTGCCCATGCCTTAAACCTTAGCCAGCACTTGTGCCCATACCTTAAGCCTTAGCCAGCTCTTGTGCCCATGCCTTAAGCCTTAGCCAGCATTTGTGCCCATGCCTTAAGCCTTAGCCAGCACTTGTGCCCATGCCTTAAGCCTTAGCCAGCACTTGTGTCCATGCCTTAAGCCTTAGCCAGCACTTGTACCCATGCCTTAAGCCTTAGCCAGCACTTGTGCCCATGCCTTAAGCCTTAGCCAGCACTTGTGCCCATGCCTTATGCCTAGCCAGCACTTGTGCCCATGCCTTATGCCTAGCCAGCACTTGTGCCCATGCCTTATGCCTAGCCAGCACTTGTGCCCATGCCTTGCCTTATGCCTAGCCAGCACTTGTGCCCAGGCCATAAGCCTAGCCAGCACTTGTGCCCAGGCCTTAAGCCTTAGCCAGCACTAGTGCCCATGCCTTATGCCTAGCCAGCACTTGTGCCCATGCCTTATGCCTAGCCAGCACTTGTGCCCATGCCTTATGCCTAACCAGCACTTGTGCCCATGCCTTAAGCCTTAGCCAGCACTTGTGCCCATGCCTTAAGCCTTAGCCAGCACTTGTGCCCATGCCTTAAGCCTTAGCCAGCACTTGTGCCCATGCCTTAAGCCTTAGCCAGCACTTGTGCCCATGCCTTATGCCTAGCCAGCACTTGTGCCCATGCCTTATGCCTAGCCAGCACTTGTGCCCATGCCTTATGCCTAGCCAGCACTTGTGCCCATGCCTTGCCTTATGCCTAGCCAGCACTTGTGCCCAGGCCTTAAGCCTAGCCAGCACTTGTGCCCAGGCCTTAAGCCTTAGCCAGCACTAGTGCCCATGCCTTATGCCTAGCCAGCACTTGTGCCCATGCCTTATGCCTAGCCAGCACTTGTGCCCATGCCTTATGCCTAGCCAGCACTTGTGCCCATGCCTTAAGCCTTAGCCAGCACTTGTGCCGATGCCTTAAGCCTTAGCCAGCACTTGTGCCCATGCCTTATGCCTAGCCAGCACTTGTGCCCATGCCTTATGCCTAGCCAGCACTTGTGCCCATGCCTTATGCCTAGCCAGCACTTGTGCCCATGCCTTAAGCCTTAGCCAGCACTTGTGCCCATGCCTTAAGCCTTAGCCAGCACTTGTGCCCATGCCTTAAGCCTTAGCCAGCACTTGTGCCCATGCCTTAAGCCTTAGCCAGCACTTTTGCCCATGCCTTAAGCCTTAGCCAGCACTTTTGAGCCTCTTGCATGTTTGTTTTTCTGTCATTAGTTACATGATGGTTATGCACACAGGGCAGGCTTTACGCTCTTCGCTCTTGTCCCGTCTGAATGCGCATGCACGACTGTAATTGGGGAAGAAGGCATTACCCATTTACGGAGGACAGACAAGAAGTGCCTGGTCGCTTGGAGCATGGGGTTATGGAGAGGCTCCGCACTGTACAACAAAGGATCTAGTCCTAAATGTCCAAGTACAGAGTAGAGGGGTGAAAGCTAGCTCTTCACCCCTATGGGTGCCTAACCCTTTATGCAAAGAGTGCAAAGAGTTAGCCGTATGCCTTAAGCCTAGCCAGCACTTGTGCCCATGCCTTAACCCTTAGCCAGCACTTATGCCCATGCCTTAAGCCTTAGCCAGCACTTGTGCCCATGCCTTAAGCCTTAGCCAGCACTTGTGCCCATGCCTTAAACCTTAGCCAGCACTTGTGCCCATGCCTTAAACCTTAGCCAGCACTTGTGCCCATACCTTAAGCCTTAGCCAGCACTTGTGCCCATGCCTTAAGCCTTAGCCAGCATTTGTGCCCATGCCTTAAGCCTTAGCCAGCACTTGTGCCCATGCCTTAAGCCTTAGCCAGCACTTGTGCCCATGCCTTAAGCCTTAGCCAGCACTTGTGCCCATGCCTTAATCCTTAGCCAGCACTTGTGCCCATGCCTTATGCCTAGCCAGCACTTGTGCCCATGCCTTATGCCTAGCCAGCACTTGTGCCCATGCCTTATGCCTAGCCAGCACTTGTGCCCATGCCTTGCCTTATGCCTAGCCAGCACTTGTGCCCAGGCCTTAAGCCTAGCCAGCACTTGTGCCCAGGCCTTAAGCCTTAGCCAGCACTAGTGCCCATGCCTTATGCCTAGCCAGCACTTGTGCCCATGCCTTATGCCTAGCCAGCACTTGTGCCCATGCCTTATGCCTAGCCAGCACTTGTGCCCATGCCTTAAGCCTTAGCCAGCACTTGTGCCGATGCCTTAAGCCTTAGCCAGCACTTGTGCCCATGCCTTATGCCTAGCCAGCACTTGTGCCCATGCCTTATGCCTAGCCAGCACTTGTGCCCATGCCTTATGCCTAGCCAGCACTTGTGCCCATGCCTTAAGCCTTAGCCAGCACTTGTGCCCATGCCTTAAGCCTTAGCCAGCACTTGTGCCCATGCCTTAAGCCTTAGCCAGCACTTGTGCCCATGCCTTAAGCCTTAGCCAGCACTTGTGCCCATGTCTTATGCCTAGCCAGCACTTGTGCCCATGCCTTATGCCTTGCCAGCACTTGTGCCCATGCCTTATGCCTAGCCAGCACTTGTGCCCATGCCTTATGCCTAGCCAGCACTTGTGCCCATGCCTTATGCCTAGCCAGCACTTGTGCCCATGCCTTATGCCTAGCCAGCACTTGTGCCCATGCCTTAAGCCTAGCCAGCACTTGTGCCCATGCCTTAAGCCTAGCCAGCACTTGTGCCGTTGCCTTAAGCATAGCCAGCACTTGTGCCCATGCCTTAAGCCTAGCCAGCACTTGTGCCCATGCCTTAAGCCTTAGCCAGCACTTGTGCCCATGCTTTAAGCCTTAGCCAGCACTTGTGCCCATGCCTTAAGCCTTAGCCAGCACTTGTGCCCATGCCTTAAGCCTTAGCCAGCACTTGTGCCCATGCCTTAAGCCTTAGCCAGCACTTGTGCCCATGCCTTAGCCAGCACTTGTGCCCATGCCTTAGCCAGCACTTGTGCCCATACCTTAAGCCTTAGCTAGCACTTTTGCCCATGCCTTGAGCCTTAGCCAGCACTTTTGAGCCCCTTGCATGTTTGTTTTTCTGTCTTTAGTTACATGATGGTTATGCACACAGGGCAGGCTTTACACTCTTCGCTCTTGTCCCGTCTGAATGCGCATGCACGACTGTAATTGGGGAAGAAGGCATTACCCATTTACGGAGGACAGACAAGAAGTGCCTGGTCGCTTGGAGCATGGGGTTATGGAGAGGCTCCGCACTGTACAACAAAGGATCTAGTCCTAAATGTCCAAGTACAGAGTAGAGGGGTGAAAGCTAGCTCTTCACCCCTATGGGTGCCTAACCCTTTATGCAAAGAGTGAAAAGAGTTAGCCGTATGCCTTAAGCCTAGCCAGCACTTGTGCCCATGCCTTAAGCCTTAGCCAGCACTTATGCCCATGCCTTAAGCCTTAGCCAGCACTTGTGCCCATGCCTTAAGCCTTAGCCAGCACTTGTGCCCATGCCTTAAACCTTAGCCAGCACTTGTGCCCATGCCTTAAACCTTAGCCAGCACTTGTGCCCATACCTTAAGCCTTAGCCAGCACTTGTGCCCATGCCTTAAGCCTTAGCCAGCATTTGTGCCCATGCCTTAAGCCTTAGCCAGCACTTGTGCCCATGCCTTAAGCCTTAGCCAGCACTTGTGTCCATGCCTTAAGCCTTAGCCAGCACTTGTACCCATGCCTTAAGCCTTAGCCAGCACTTGTGCCCATGCCTTAAGCCTTAGCCAGCACTTGTGCCCATGCCTTATGCCTAGCCAGCACTTGTGCCCATGCCTTATGCCTAGCCAGCACTTGTGCCCATGCCTTATGCCTAGCCAGCACTTGTGCCCATGCCTTGCCTTATGCCTAGCCAGCACTTGTGCCCAGGCCATAAGCCTAGCCAGCACTTGTGCCCAGGCCTTAAGCCTTAGCCAGCACTAGTGCCCATGCCTTATGCCTAGCCAGCACTTGTGCCCATGCCTTATGCCTAGCCAGCACTTGTGCCCATGCCTTATGCCTAACCAGCACTTGTGCCCATGCCTTAAGCCTTAGCCAGCACTTGTGCCCATGCCTTAAGCCTTAGCCAGCACTTGTGCCCATGCCTTAAGCCTTAGCCAGCACTTGTGCCCATGCCTTAAGCCTTAGCCAGCACTTGTGCCCATGCCTTATGCCTAGCCAGCACTTGTGCCCATGCCTTATGCCTAGCCAGCACTTGTGCCCATGCCTTATGCCTAGCCAGCACTTGTGCCCATGCCTTGCCTTATGCCTAGCCAGCACTTGTGCCCAGGCCTTAAGCCTAGCCAGCACTT
The DNA here is from genome assembly GCF_032444005.1 of Ranitomeya imitator. Lineage (NCBI taxonomy): Eukaryota > Metazoa > Chordata > Amphibia > Anura > Dendrobatidae > Ranitomeya > Ranitomeya imitator. The sequence goes on from NW_027193792.1 coordinate 4,328, forward strand.
GTGCCCAGGCCTTAAGCCTTAGCCAGCACTAGTGCCCATGCCTTATGCCTAGCCAGCACTTGTGCCCATGCCTTATGCCTAGCCAGCACTTGTGCCCATGCCTTATGCCTAGCCAGCACTTGTGCCCATGCCTTAAGCCTTAGCCAGCACTTGTGCCGATGCCTTAAGCCTTAGCCAGCACTTGTGCCCATGCCTTATGCCTAGCCAGCACTTGTGCCCATGCCTTATGCCTAGCCAGCACTTGTGCCCATGCCTTATGCCTAGCCAGCACTTGTGCCCATGCCTTAAGCCTTAGCCAGCACTTGTGCCCATGCCTTAAGCCTTAGCCAGCACTTGTGCCCATGCCTTAAGCCTTAGCCAGCACTTGTGCCCATGCCTTAAGCCTTAGCCAGCACTTGTGCCCATGTCTTATGCCTAGCCAGCACTTGTGCCCATGCCTTATGCCTAGCCAGCACTTGTGCCCATGCCTTATGCCTAGCCAGCACTTGTGCCCATGCCTTATGCCTAGCCAGCACTTGTGCCCATGCCTTATGCCTAGCCAGCACTTGTGCCCATGCCTTATGCCTAGCCAGCACTTGTGCCCATGCCTTAAGCCTAGCCAGCACTTGTGCCCATGCCTTAAGCCTAGCCAGCACTTGTGCCGTTGCCTTAAGCATAGCCAGCACTTGTGCCCATGCCTTAAGCCTAGCCAGCACTTGTGCCCATGCCTTAAGCCTTAGCCAGCACTTGTGCCCATGCTTTAAGCCTTAGCCAGCACTTGTGCCCATGCCTTAAGCCTTAGCCAGCACTTGTGCCCATGCCTTAAGCCTTAGCCAGCACTTGTGCCCATGCCTTAAGCCTTAGCCAGCACTTGTGCCCATGCCTTAGCCAGCACTTGTGCCCATGCCTTAGCCAGCACTTGTGCCCATACCTTAAGCCTTAGCTAGCACTTTTGCCCATGCCTTGAGCCTTAGCCAGCACTTTTGAGCCCCTTGCATGTTTGTTTTTCTGTCTTTAGTTACATGATGGTTATGCACACAGGGCAGGCTTTACACTCTTCGCTCTTGTCCCGTCTGAATGCGCATGCACGACTGTAATTGGGGAAGAAGGCATTACCCATTTACGGAGGACAGACAAGAAGTGCCTGGTCGCTTGGAGCATGGGGTTATGGAGAGGCTCCGCACTGTACAACAAAGGATCTAGTCCTAAATGTCCAAGTACAGAGTAGAGGGGTGAAAGCTAGCTCTTCACCCCTATGGGTGCCTAACCCTTTATGCAAAGAGTGCAAAGAGTTAGCCGTATGCCTTAAGCCTAGCCAGCACTTGTGCCCATGACTTAAGCCTTAGCCAGCACTTATGCCCATGCCTTAAGCCTTAGCCAGCACTTGTGCCCATGCCTTAAGCCTTAGCCAGCACTTGTGCCCATGCCTTAAACCTTAGCCAGCACTTGTGCCCATGCCTTAAACCTTAGCCAGCACTTGTGCCCATACCTTAAGCCTTAGCCAGCACTTGTGCCCATGCCTTAAGCCTTAGCCAGCATTTGTGCCCATGCCTTAAGCCTTAGCCAGCACTTGTGCCCATGCCTTAAGCCTTAGCCAGCACTTGTGTCCATGCCTTAAGCCTTAGCCAGCACTTGTACCCATGCCTTAAGCCTTAGTCAGCACTTGTGCCCATGCCTTAAGCCTTAGCCAGCACTTGTGCCCATGCCTTAAGCCTTAGCCAGCACTTGTGCCCATGCCTTATGCCTAGCCAGCACTTGTGCCCATGCCTTATGCCTAGCCAGCACTTGTGCCCATGCCTTATGCCTAGCCAGCACTTGTGCCCATGCCTTGCCTTATGCCTAGCAAGCACTTGTGCCCAGGCCTTAAGCCTAGCCAGCACTTGTGCCCAGGCCTTAAGCCTTAGCCAGCACTAGTGCCCATGCCTTATGCCTAGCCAGCACTTGTGCCCATGCCTTATGCCTAGCCAGCACTTGTGCCCATGCCTTATGCCTAACCAGCACTTGTGCCCATGCCTTAAGCCTTAGCCAGCACTTGTGCCCATGCCTTAAGCCTTAGCCAGCACTTGTGCCCATGCCTTAAGCGTTAGCCAGCACTTGTGCCCATGCCTTATGCCTAGCCAGCACTTGTGCCCATGCCTTAAGCCTTAGCCAGCACTTGTGCCCATGCCTTAAGCCTAGCCAGCACTTGTGCCGTTGCCTTAAGCATAGCCAGCACTTGTTCCCATGCCTTAAGCCTAGCCAGCACTTGTGCCCATGCCTTAAGCATAGCCAGCACTTGTGCCGTTGCCTTAAGCCTAGCCAGCACTTGTGCCCATGCCTTATGCCTAGCCAGCACTTGTGCCCATGCCTTAAGCCTTAGCCAGCACTTGTGCCCATGCCTTAAGCCTTAGCCAGCACTTGTGCCCATGCCTTAAGCCTTAGCCAGCACTTGTGCCCATGCCTTAAGCCTTAGCCAGCACTTGTGCCCATGCCTTAAGCCTTAGCCAGCACTTGTGCACATGCCTTAAGCCTTAGCCAGCACTTGTGCCCATGCCTTAAGCGTTAGCCAGCACTTGTGCCCATGCCTTAAGCATAGCCAGCACTTGTGCCCATGCATTAAGCCTAGCCAGCACTTGTGCCCATGCCTTAAGCCTTAGCCAGCACTTGTGCCCATGCCTTAAGCTTTAGCCAGCACTTGTGCCCATGCCTTAAGCTTTAGCCAGCACTTGTGCCCATGCCTTAAGCCTTAACCAGCACTTGTGCCCATGCCTTAAGCCTTAGCCAGCAGTTTTGCCCATGCCTTAAGCCTTAGCCAGCACTTTTGAGCCCCTTGCATGTTTGTTTTTCTGTCATTAGTTACATGATGGTTATGCACACAGGGCAGGCTTTACGCTCTTCGCTCTTGTCCCGTCTGAATGCGCATGCACGACTGTAATTGGGGGAAGAAGGCATTACCCATTTACGGAGGACAGACAAGAAGTGCCTGGTCGCTTGGAGCATGGGGTTATGGAGAGGCTCCGCACTGTACAACAAAGGATCTAGTCCTAAATGTCCAAGTACAGAGTAGAGGGGTGAAAGCTAGCTCTTCACCCCTATGGGTGCCTAACCCTTTATGCAAAGAGTGCAAAGAGTTAGCCGTATGCCTTAAGCCTAGCCAGCACTTGTGCCCAGGCCTTAAGCCTAGCCAGCACTTGTGCCCAGGCCTTAAGCCTTAGCCAGCACTAGTGCCCATGCCTTATGCCTAGCCAGCACTTGTGCCCATGCCTTATGCCTAGCCAGCACTTGTGCCCATGCCTTATGCCTAGCCAGCACTTGTGCCCATGCCTTAAGCCTTAGCCAGCACTTGTGCCGATGCCTTAAGCCTTAGCCAGCACTTGTGCCCATGCCTTATGCCTAGCCAGCACTTGTGCCCATGCCTTATGCCTAGCCAGCACTTGTGCCCATGCCTTATGCCTAGCCAGCACTTGTGCCCATGCCTTAAGCCTTAGCCAGCACTTGTGCCCATGCCTTAAGCCTTAGCCAGCACTTGTGCCCATGCCTTAAGCCTTAGCCAGCACTTGTGCCCATGCCTTAAGCCTTAGCCAGCACTTGTGCCCATGTCTTATGCCTAGCCAGCACTTGTGCCCATGCCTTATGCCTAGCCAGCACTTGTGCCCATGTCTTATGCCTAGCCAGCACTTGTGCCCATGCCTTATGCCTAGCCAGCACTTGTGCCCATGCCTTATGCCTAGCCAGCACTTGTGCCCATGCCTTATGCCTAGCCAGCACTTGTGCCCATGCCTTAAGCCTAGCCAGCACTTGTGCCCATGCCTTAAGCCTAGCCAGCACTTGTGCCGTTGCCTTAAGCATAGCCAGCACTTGTGCCCATGCCTTAAGCCTAGCCATCACTTGTGCCCATGCCTTAAGCCTTAGCCAGCACTTGTGCCCATGCTTTAAGCCTTAGACAGCACTTGTGCCCATGCCTTAAGCCTTAGCCAGCACTTGTGCCCATGCCTTAAGCCTTGGCCAGCACTTGTGCCCATGCCTTAAGCCTTAGCCAGCACTTGTGCCCATGCCTTAGCCAGCACTTGTGCCCATGCCTTAGCCAGCACTTGTGCCCATACCTTAAGCCTTAGCCAGCACTTTTGCCCATGCCTTGAGCCTTAGCCAGCACTTTTGAGCCCCTTGCATGTTTGTTTTTCTGTCTTTAGTTACATGATGGTTATGCACACAGGGCAGGCTTTACACTCTTCGCTCTTGTCCCGTCTGAATGCGCATGCACGACTGTAATTGGGGAAGAAGGCATTACCCATTTACGGAGGACAGACAAGAAGTGCCTGGTCGCTTGGAGCATGGGGTTATGGAGAGGCTCCGCACTGTACAACAAAGGATCTAGTCCTAAATGTCCAAGTACAGAGTAGAGGGGTGAAAGCTAGCTCTTCACCCCTATGGGTGCCTAACCCTTTATGCAAAGAGTGAAAAGAGTTAGCCGTATGCCTTAAGCCTAGCCAGCACTTGTGCCCATGCCTTAAGCCTTAGCCAGCACTTATGCCCATGCCTTAAGCCTTAGCCAGCACTTGTGCCCATGCCTTAAGCCTTAGCCAGCACTTGTGCCCATGCCTTAAACCTTAGCCAGCACTTGTGCCCATGCCTTAAACCTTAGCCAGCACTTGTGCCCATACCTTAAGCCTTAGCCAGCTCTTGTGCCCATGCCTTAAGCCTTAGCCAGCATTTGTGCCCATGCCTTAAGCCTTAGCCAGCACTTGTGCCCATGCCTTAAGCCTTAGCCAGCACTTGTGTCCATGCCTTAAGCCTTAGCCAGCACTTGTACCCATGCCTTAAGCCTTAGCCAGCACTTGTGCCCATGCCTTAAGCCTTAGCCAGCACTTGTGCCCATGCCTTATGCCTAGCCAGCACTTGTGCCCATGCCTTATGCCTAGCCAGCACTTGTGCCCATGCCTTATGCCTAGCCAGCACTTGTGCCCATGCCTTGCCTTATGCCTAGCCAGCACTTGTGCCCAGGCCATAAGCCTAGCCAGCACTTGTGCCCAGGCCTTAAGCCTTAGCCAGCACTAGTGCCCATGCCTTATGCCTAGCCAGCACTTGTGCCCATGCCTTATGCCTAGCCAGCACTTGTGCCCATGCCTTATGCCTAACCAGCACTTGTGCCCATGCCTTAAGCCTTAGCCAGCACTTGTGCCCATGCCTTAAGCCTTAGCCAGCACTTGTGCCCATGCCTTAAGCCTTAGCCAGCACTTGTGCCCATGCCTTAAGCCTTAGCCAGCACTTGTGCCCATGCCTTATGCCTAGCCAGCACTTGTGCCCATGCCTTATGCCTAGCCAGCACTTGTGCCCATGCCTTATGCCTAGCCAGCACTTGTGCCCATGCCTTGCCTTATGCCTAGCCAGCACTTGTGCCCAGGCCTTAAGCCTAGCCAGCACTTGTGCCCAGGCCTTAAGCCTTAGCCAGCACTAGTGCCCATGCCTTATGCCTAGCCAGCACTTGTGCCCATGCCTTATGCCTAGCCAGCACTTGTGCCCATGCCTTATGCCTAGCCAGCACTTGTGCCCATGCCTTAAGCCTTAGCCAGCACTTGTGCCGATGCCTTAAGCCTTAGCCAGCACTTGTGCCCATGCCTTATGCCTAGCCAGCACTTGTGCCCATGCCTTATGCCTAGCCAGCACTTGTGCCCATGCCTTATGCCTAGCCAGCACTTGTGCCCATGCCTTAAGCCTTAGCCAGCACTTGTGCCCATGCCTTAAGCCTTAGCCAGCACTTGTGCCCATGCCTTAAGCCTTAGCCAGCACTTGTGCCCATGCCTTAAGCCTTAGCCAGCACTTTTGCCCATGCCTTAAGCCTTAGCCAGCACTTTTGAGCCTCTTGCATGTTTGTTTTTCTGTCATTAGTTACATGATGGTTATGCACACAGGGCAGGCTTTACGCTCTTCGCTCTTGTCCCGTCTGAATGCGCATGCACGACTGTAATTGGGGAAGAAGGCATTACCCATTTACGGAGGACAGACAAGAAGTGCCTGGTCGCTTGGAGCATGGGGTTATGGAGAGGCTCCGCACTGTACAACAAAGGATCTAGTCCTAAATGTCCAAGTACAGAGTAGAGGGGTGAAAGCTAGCTCTTCACCCCTATGGGTGCCTAACCCTTTATGCAAAGAGTGCAAAGAGTTAGCCGTATGCCTTAAGCCTAGCCAGCACTTGTGCCCATGCCTTAACCCTTAGCCAGCACTTATGCCCATGCCTTAAGCCTTAGCCAGCACTTGTGCCCATGCCTTAAGCCTTAGCCAGCACTTGTGCCCATGCCTTAAACCTTAGCCAGCACTTGTGCCCATGCCTTAAACCTTAGCCAGCACTTGTGCCCATACCTTAAGCCTTAGCCAGCACTTGTGCCCATGCCTTAAGCCTTAGCCAGCATTTGTGCCCATGCCTTAAGCCTTAGCCAGCACTTGTGCCCATGCCTTAAGCCTTAGCCAGCACTTGTGCCCATGCCTTAAGCCTTAGCCAGCACTTGTGCCCATGCCTTAATCCTTAGCCAGCACTTGTGCCCATGCCTTATGCCTAGCCAGCACTTGTGCCCATGCCTTATGCCTAGCCAGCACTTGTGCCCATGCCTTATGCCTAGCCAGCACTTGTGCCCATGCCTTGCCTTATGCCTAGCCAGCACTTGTGCCCAGGCCTTAAGCCTAGCCAGCACTTGTGCCCAGGCCTTAAGCCTTAGCCAGCACTAGTGCCCATGCCTTATGCCTAGCCAGCACTTGTGCCCATGCCTTATGCCTAGCCAGCACTTGTGCCCATGCCTTATGCCTAGCCAGCACTTGTGCCCATGCCTTAAGCCTTAGCCAGCACTTGTGCCGATGCCTTAAGCCTTAGCCAGCACTTGTGCCCATGCCTTATGCCTAGCCAGCACTTGTGCCCATGCCTTATGCCTAGCCAGCACTTGTGCCCATGCCTTATGCCTAGCCAGCACTTGTGCCCATGCCTTAAGCCTTAGCCAGCACTTGTGCCCATGCCTTAAGCCTTAGCCAGCACTTGTGCCCATGCCTTAAGCCTTAGCCAGCACTTGTGCCCATGCCTTAAGCCTTAGCCAGCACTTGTGCCCATGTCTTATGCCTAGCCAGCACTTGTGCCCATGCCTTATGCCTTGCCAGCACTTGTGCCCATGCCTTATGCCTAGCCAGCACTTGTGCCCATGCCTTATGCCTAGCCAGCACTTGTGCCCATGCCTTATGCCTAGCCAGCACTTGTGCCCATGCCTTATGCCTAGCCAGCACTTGTGCCCATGCCTTAAGCCTAGCCAGCACTTGTGCCCATGCCTTAAGCCTAGCCAGCACTTGTGCCGTTGCCTTAAGCATAGCCAGCACTTGTGCCCATGCCTTAAGCCTAGCCAGCACTTGTGCCCATGCCTTAAGCCTTAGCCAGCACTTGTGCCCATGCTTTAAGCCTTAGCCAGCACTTGTGCCCATGCCTTAAGCCTTAGCCAGCACTTGTGCCCATGCCTTAAGCCTTAGCCAGCACTTGTGCCCATGCCTTAAGCCTTAGCCAGCACTTGTGCCCATGCCTTAGCCAGCACTTGTGCCCATGCCTTAGCCAGCACTTGTGCCCATACCTTAAGCCTTAGCTAGCACTTTTGCCCATGCCTTGAGCCTTAGCCAGCACTTTTGAGCCCCTTGCATGTTTGTTTTTCTGTCTTTAGTTACATGATGGTTATGCACACAGGGCAGGCTTTACACTCTTCGCTCTTGTCCCGTCTGAATGCGCATGCACGACTGTAATTGGGGAAGAAGGCATTACCCATTTACGGAGGACAGACAAGAAGTGCCTGGTCGCTTGGAGCATGGGGTTATGGAGAGGCTCCGCACTGTACAACAAAGGATCTAGTCCTAAATGTCCAAGTACAGAGTAGAGGGGTGAAAGCTAGCTCTTCACCCCTATGGGTGCCTAACCCTTTATGCAAAGAGTGAAAAGAGTTAGCCGTATGCCTTAAGCCTAGCCAGCACTTGTGCCCATGCCTTAAGCCTTAGCCAGCACTTATGCCCATGCCTTAAGCCTTAGCCAGCACTTGTGCCCATGCCTTAAGCCTTAGCCAGCACTTGTGCCCATGCCTTAAACCTTAGCCAGCACTTGTGCCCATGCCTTAAACCTTAGCCAGCACTTGTGCCCATACCTTAAGCCTTAGCCAGCACTTGTGCCCATGCCTTAAGCCTTAGCCAGCATTTGTGCCCATGCCTTAAGCCTTAGCCAGCACTTGTGCCCATGCCTTAAGCCTTAGCCAGCACTTGTGTCCATGCCTTAAGCCTTAGCCAGCACTTGTACCCATGCCTTAAGCCTTAGCCAGCACTTGTGCCCATGCCTTAAGCCTTAGCCAGCACTTGTGCCCATGCCTTATGCCTAGCCAGCACTTGTGCCCATGCCTTATGCCTAGCCAGCACTTGTGCCCATGCCTTATGCCTAGCCAGCACTTGTGCCCATGCCTTGCCTTATGCCTAGCCAGCACTTGTGCCCAGGCCATAAGCCTAGCCAGCACTTGTGCCCAGGCCTTAAGCCTTAGCCAGCACTAGTGCCCATGCCTTATGCCTAGCCAGCACTTGTGCCCATGCCTTATGCCTAGCCAGCACTTGTGCCCATGCCTTATGCCTAACCAGCACTTGTGCCCATGCCTTAAGCCTTAGCCAGCACTTGTGCCCATGCCTTAAGCCTTAGCCAGCACTTGTGCCCATGCCTTAAGCCTTAGCCAGCACTTGTGCCCATGCCTTAAGCCTTAGCCAGCACTTGTGCCCATGCCTTATGCCTAGCCAGCACTTGTGCCCATGCCTTATGCCTAGCCAGCACTTGTGCCCATGCCTTATGCCTAGCCAGCACTTGTGCCCATGCCTTGCCTTATGCCTAGCCAGCACTTGTGCCCAGGCCTTAAGCCTAGCCAGCACTTGTGCCCAGGCCTTAAGCCTTAGCCAGCACTAGTGCCCATGCCTTATGCCTAGCCAGCACTTGTGCCCATGCCTTATGCCTAGCCAGCACTTGTGCCCATGCCTTATGCCTAGCCAGCACTTGTGCCCATGCCTTAAGCCTTAGCCAGCACTTGTGCCGATGCCTTAAGCCTTAGCCAGCACTTGTGCCCATGCCTTATGCCTAGCCAGCACTTGTGCCCATGCCTTATGCCTAGCCAGCACTTGTGCCCATGCCTTATGCCTAGCCAGCACTTGTGCCCATGCCTTAAGCCTTAGCCAGCACTTGTGCCCATGCCTTAAGCCTTAGCCAGCACTTGTGCCCATGCCTTAAGCCTTAGCCAGCACTTGTGCCCATGCCTTAAGCCTTAGCCAGCACTTGTGCCCATGTCTTATGCCTAGCCAGCACTTGTGCCCATGCCTTATGCCTAGCCAGCACTTGTGCCCATGCCTTATGCCTAGCCAGCACTTGTGCCCATGCCTTATGCCTAGCCAGCACTTGTGCCCATGCCTTATGCCTAGCCAGCACTTGTGCCCATGCCTTATGCCTAGCCAGCACTTGTGCCCATGCCTTAAGCCTAGCCAGCACTTGTGCCCATGCCTTAAGCCTAGCCAGCACTTGTGCCGTTGCCTTAAGCATAGCCAGCACTTGTGCCCATGCCTTAAGCCTAGCCAGCACTTGTGCCCATGCCTTAAGCCTTAGCCAGCACTTGTGCCCATGCTTTAAGCCTTAGCCAGCACTTGTGCCCATGCCTTAAGCCTTAGCCAGCACTTGTGCCCATGCCTTAAGCCTTAGCCAGCACTTGTGCCCATGCCTTAAGCCTTAGCCAGCACTTGTGCCCATGCCTTAGCCAGCACTTGTGCCCATGCCTTAGCCAGCACTTGTGCCCATACCTTAAGCCTTAGCTAGCACTTTTGCCCATGCCTTGAGCCTTAGCCAGCACTTTTGAGCCCCTTGCATGTTTGTTTTTCTGTCTTTAGTTACATGATGGTTATGCACACAGGGCAGGCTTTACACTCTTCGCTCTTGTCCCGTCTGAATGCGCATGCACGACTGTAATTGGGGAAGAAGGCATTACCCATTTACGGAGGACAGACAAGAAGTGCCTGGTCGCTTGGAGCATGGGGTTATGGAGAGGCTCCGCACTGTACAACAAAGGATCTAGTCCTAAATGTCCAAGTACAGAGTAGAGGGGTGAAAGCTAGCTCTTCACCCCTATGGGTGCCTAACCCTTTATGCAAAGAGTGCAAAGAGTTAGCCGTATGCCTTAAGCCTAGCCAGCACTTGTGCCCATGACTTAAGCCTTAGCCAGCACTTATGCCCATGCCTTAAGCCTTAGCCAGCACTTGTGCCCATGCCTTAAGCCTTAGCCAGCACTTGTGCCCATGCCTTAAACCTTAGCCAGCACTTGTGCCCATGCCTTAAACCTTAGCCAGCACTTGTGCCCATACCTTAAGCCTTAGCCAGCACTTGTGCCCATGCCTTAAGCCTTAGCCAGCATTTGTGCCCATGCCTTAAGCCTTAGCCAGCACTTGTGCCCATGCCTTAAGCCTTAGCCAGCACTTGTGTCCATGCCTTAAGCCTTAGCCAGCACTTGTACCCATGCCTTAAGCCTTAGTCAGCACTTGTGCCCATGCCTTAAGCCTTAGCCAGCACTTGTGCCCATGCCTTAAGCCTTAGCCAGCACTTGTGCCCATGCCTTATGCCTAGCCAGCACTTGTGCCCATGCCTTATGCCTAGCCAGCACTTGTGCCCATGCCTTATGCCTAGCCAGCACTTGTGCCCATGCCTTGCCTTATGCCTAGCAAGCACTTGTGCCCAGGCCTTAAGCCTAGCCAGCACTTGTGCCCAGGCCTTAAGCCTTAGCCAGCACTAGTGCCCATGCCTTATGCCTAGCCAGCACTTGTGCCCATGCCTTATGCCTAGCCAGCACTTGTGCCCATGCCTTATGCCTAACCAGCACTTGTGCCCATGCCTTAAGCCTTAGCCAGCACTTGTGCCCATGCCTTAAGCCTTAGCCAGCACTTGTGCCCATGCCTTAAGCGTTAGCCAGCACTTGTGCCCATGCCTTATGCCTAGCCAGCACTTGTGCCCATGCCTTAAGCCTTAGCCAGCACTTGTGCCCATGCCTTAAGCCTAGCCAGCACTTGTGCCGTTGCCTTAAGCATAGCCAGCACTTGTTCCCATGCCTTAAGCCTAGCCAGCACTTGTGCCCATGCCTTAAGCATAGCCAGCACTTGTGCCGTTGCCTTAAGCCTAGCCAGCACTTGTGCCCATGCCTTATGCCTAGCCAGCACTTGTGCCCATGCCTTAAGCCTTAGCCAGCACTTGTGCCCATGCCTTAAGCCTTAGCCAGCACTTGTGCCCATGCCTTAAGCCTTAGCCAGCACTTGTGCCCATGCCTTAAGCCTTAGCCAGCACTTGTGCCCATGCCTTAAGCCTTAGCCAGCACTTGTGCACATGCCTTAAGCCTTAGCCAGCACTTGTGCCCATGCCTTAAGCGTTAGCCAGCACTTGTGCCCATGCCTTAAGCATAGCCAGCACTTGTGCCCATGCATTAAGCCTAGCCAGCACTTGTGCCCATGCCTTAAGCCTTAGCCAGCACTTGTGCCCATGCCTTAAGCTTTAGCCAGCACTTGTGCCCATGCCTTAAGCTTTAGCCAGCACTTGTGCCCATGCCTTAAGCCTTAACCAGCACTTGTGCCCATGCCTTAAGCCTTAGCCAGCAGTTTTGCCCATGCCTTAAGCCTTAGCCAGCACTTTTGAGCCCCTTGCATGTTTGTTTTTCTGTCATTAGTTACATGATGGTTATGCACACAGGGCAGGCTTTACGCTCTTCGCTCTTGTCCCGTCTGAATGCGCATGCACGACTGTAATTGGGGAAGAAGGCATTACCCATTTACGGAGGACAGACAAGAAGTGCCTGGTCGCTTGGAGCATGGGGTTATGGAGAGGCTCCGCACTGTACAACAAAGGATCTAGTCCTAAATGTCCAAGTACAGAGTAGAGGGGTGAAAGCTAGCTCTTCACCCCTATGGGTGCCTAACCCTTTATGCAAAGAGTGCAAAGAGTTAGCCGTATGCCTTAAGCCTAGCCAGCACTTGTGCCCATGCCTTAACCCTTAGCCAGCACTTATGCCCAGGCCTTAAGCCTTAGCCAGCACTAGTGCCCATGCCTTATGCCTAGCCAGCACTTGTGCCCATGCCTTATGCCTAGCCAGCACTTGTGCCCATGCCTTATGCCTAGCCAGCACTTGTGCCCATGCCTTAAGCCTTAGCCAGCACTTGTGCCGATGCCTTAAGCCTTAGCCAGCACTTGTGCCCATGCCTTATGCCTAGCCAGCACTTGTGCCCATGCCTTATGCCTAGCCAGCACTTGTGCCCATGCCTTATGCCTAGCCAGCACTTGTGCCCATGCCTTAAGCCTTAGCCAGCACTTGTGCCCATGCCTTAAGCCTTAGCCAGCACTTGTGCCCATGCCTTAAGCCTTAGCCAGCACTTGTGCCCATGCCTTAAGCCTTAGCCAGCACTTGTGCCCATGTCTTATGCCTAGCCAGCACTTGTGCCCATGCCTTATGCCTAGCCAGCACTTGTGCCCATGTCTTATGCCTAGCCAGCACTTGTGCCCATGCCTTATGCCTAGCCAGCACTTGTGCCCATGCCTTATGCCTAGCCAGCACTTGTGCCCATGCCTTATGCCTAGCCAGCACTTGTGCCCATGCCTTAAGCCTAGCCAGCACTTGTGCCCATGCCTTAAGCCTAGCCAGCACTTGTGCCGTTGCCTTAAGCATAGCCAGCACTTGTGCCCATGCCTTAAGCCTAGCCATCACTTGTGCCCATGCCTTAAGCCTTAGCCAGCACTTGTGCCCATGCTTTAAGCCTTAGACAGCACTTGTGCCCATGCCTTAAGCCTTAGCCAGCACTTGTGCCCATGCCTTAAGCCTTGGCCAGCACTTGTGCCCATGCCTTAAGCCTTAGCCAGCACTTGTGCCCATGCCTTAGCCAGCACTTGTGCCCATGCCTTAGCCAGCACTTGTGCCCATACCTTAAGCCTTAGCCAGCACTTTTGCCCATGCCTTGAGCCTTAGCCAGCACTTTTGAGCCCCTTGCATGTTTGTTTTTCTGTCTTTAGTTACATGATGGTTATGCACACAGGGCAGGCTTTACACTCTTCGCTCTTGTCCCGTCTGAATGCGCATGCACGACTGTAATTGGGGAAGAAGGCATTACCCATTTACGGAGGACAGACAAGAAGTGCCTGGTCGCTTGGAGCATGGGGTTATGGAGAGGCTCCGCACTGTACAACAAAGGATCTAGTCCTAAATGTCCAAGTACAGAGTAGAGGGGTGAAAGCTAGCTCTTCACCCCTATGGGTGCCTAACCCTTTATGCAAAGAGTGAAAAGAGTTAGCCGTATGCCTTAAGCCTAGCCAGCACTTGTGCCCATGCCTTAAGCCTTAGCCAGCACTTATGCCCATGCCTTAAGCCTTAGCCAGCACTTGTGCCCATGCCTTAAGCCTTAGCCAGCACTTGTGCCCATGCCTTAAACCTTAGCCAGCACTTGTGCCCATGCCTTAAACCTTAGCCAGCACTTGTGCCCATACCTTAAGCCTTAGCCAGCTCTTGTGCCCATGCCTTAAGCCTTAGCCAGCATTTGTGCCCATGCCTTAAGCCTTAGCCAGCACTTGTGCCCATGCCTTAAGCCTTAGCCAGCACTTGTGTCCATGCCTTAAGCCTTAGCCAGCACTTGTACCCATGCCTTAAGCCTTAGCCAGCACTTGTGCCCATGCCTTAAGCCTTAGCCAGCACTTGTGCCCATGCCTTATGCCTAGCCAGCACTTGTGCCCATGCCTTATGCCTAGCCAGCACTTGTGCCCATGCCTTATGCCTAGCCAGCACTTGTGCCCATGCCTTGCCTTATGCCTAGCCAGCACTTGTGCCCAGGCCATAAGCCTAGCCAGCACTTGTGCCCAGGCCTTAAGCCTTAGCCAGCACTAGTGCCCATGCCTTATGCCTAGCCAGCACTTGTGCCCATGCCTTATGCCTAGCCAGCACTTGTGCCCATGCCTTATGCCTAACCAGCACTTGTGCCCATGCCTTAAGCCTTAGCCAGCACTTGTGCCCATGCCTTAAGCCTTAGCCAGCACTTGTGCCCATGCCTTAAGCCTTAGCCAGCACTTGTGCCCATGCCTTAAGCCTTAGCCAGCACTTGTGCCCATGCCTTATGCCTAGCCAGCACTTGTGCCCATGCCTTATGCCTAGCCAGCACTTGTGCCCATGCCTTATGCCTAGCCAGCACTTGTGCCCATGCCTTGCCTTATGCCTAGCCAGCACTTGTGCCCAGGCCTTAAGCCTAGCCAGCACTTGTGCCCAGGCCTTAAGCCTTAGCCAGCACTAGTGCCCATGCCTTATGCCTAGCCAGCACTTGTGCCCATGCCTTATGCCTAGCCAGCACTTGTGCCCATGCCTTATGCCTAGCCAGCACTTGTGCCCATGCCTTAAGCCTTAGCCAGCACTTGTGCCGATGCCTTAAGCCTTAGCCAGCACTTGTGCCCATGCCTTATGCCTAGCCAGCACTTGTGCCCATGCCTTATGCCTAGCCAGCACTTGTGCCCATGCCTTATGCCTAGCCAGCACTTGTGCCCATGCCTTAAGCCTTAGCCAGCACTTGTGCCCATGCCTTAAGCCTTAGCCAGCACTTGTGCCCATGCCTTAAGCCTTAGCCAGCACTTGTGCCCATGCCTTAAGCCTTAGCCAGCACTTTTGCCCATGCCTTAAGCCTTAGCCAGCACTTTTGAGCCTCTTGCATGTTTGTTTTTCTGTCATTAGTTACATGATGGTTATGCACACAGGGCAGGCTTTACGCTCTTCGCTCTTGTCCCGTCTGAATGCGCATGCACGACTGTAATTGGGGAAGAAGGCATTACCCATTTACGGAGGACAGACAAGAAGTGCCTGGTCGCTTGGAGCATGGGGTTATGGAGAGGCTCCGCACTGTACAACAAAGGATCTAGTCCTAAATGTCCAAGTACAGAGTAGAGGGGTGAAAGCTAGCTCTTCACCCCTATGGGTGCCTAACCCTTTATGCAAAGAGTGCAAAGAGTTAGCCGTATGCCTTAAGCCTAGCCAGCACTTGTGCCCATGCCTTAACCCTTAGCCAGCACTTATGCCCATGCCTTAAGCCTTAGCCAGCACTTGTGCCCATGCCTTAAGCCTTAGCCAGCACTTGTGCCCATGCCTTAAACCTTAGCCAGCACTTGTGCCCATGCCTTAAACCTTAGCCAGCACTTGTGCCCATACCTTAAGCCTTAGCCAGCACTTGTGCCCATGCCTTAAGCCTTAGCCAGCATTTGTGCCCATGCCTTAAGCCTTAGCCAGCACTTGTGCCCATGCCTTAAGCCTTAGCCAGCACTTGTGCCCATGCCTTAAGCCTTAGCCAGCACTTGTGCCCATGCCTTAATCCTTAGCCAGCACTTGTGCCCATGCCTTATGCCTAGCCAGCACTTGTGCCCATGCCTTATGCCTAGCCAGCACTTGTGCCCATGCCTTATGCCTAGCCAGCACTTGTGCCCATGCCTTGCCTTATGCCTAGCCAGCACTTGTGCCCAGGCCTTAAGCCTAGCCAGCACTTGTGCCCAGGCCTTAAGCCTTAGCCAGCACTAGTGCCCATGCCTTATGCCTAGCCAGCACTTGTGCCCATGCCTTATGCCTAGCCAGCACTTGTGCCCATGCCTTATGCCTAGCCAGCACTTGTGCCCATGCCTTAAGCCTTAGCCAGCACTTGTGCCGATGCCTTAAGCCTTAGCCAGCACTTGTGCCCATGCCTTATGCCTAGCCAGCACTTGTGCCCATGCCTTATGCCTAGCCAGCACTTGTGCCCATGCCTTATGCCTAGCCAGCACTTGTGCCCATGCCTTAAGCCTTAGCCAGCACTTGTGCCCATGCCTTAAGCCTTAGCCAGCACTTGTGCCCATGCCTTAAGCCTTAGCCAGCACTTGTGCCCATGCCTTAAGCCTTAGCCAGCACTTGTGCCCATGTCTTATGCCTAGCCAGCACTTGTGCCCATGCCTTATGCCTTGCCAGCACTTGTGCCCATGCCTTATGCCTAGCCAGCACTTGTGCCCATGCCTTATGCCTAGCCAGCACTTGTGCCCATGCCTTATGCCTAGCCAGCACTTGTGCCCATGCCTTATGCCTAGCCAGCACTTGTGCCCATGCCTTAAGCCTAGCCAGCACTTGTGCCCATGCCTTAAGCCTAGCCAGCACTTGTGCCGTTGCCTTAAGCATAGCCAGCACTTGTGCCCATGCCTTAAGCCTAGCCAGCACTTGTGCCCATGCCTTAAGCCTTAGCCAGCACTTGTGCCCATGCTTTAAGCCTTAGCCAGCACTTGTGCCCATGCCTTAAGCCTTAGCCAGCACTTGTGCCCATGCCTTAAGCCTTAGCCAGCACTTGTGCCCATGCCTTAAGCCTTAGCCAGCACTTGTGCCCATGCCTTAGCCAGCACTTGTGCCCATGCCTTAGCCAGCACTTGTGCCCATACCTTAAGCCTTAGCTAGCACTTTTGCCCATGCCTTGAGCCTTAGCCAGCACTTTTGAGCCCCTTGCATGTTTGTTTTTCTGTCTTTAGTTACATGATGGTTATGCACACAGGGCAGGCTTTACACTCTTCGCTCTTGTCCCGTCTGAATGCGCATGCACGACTGTAATTGGGGAAGAAGGCATTACCCATTTACGGAGGACAGACAAGAAGTGCCTGGTCGCTTGGAGCATGGGGTTATGGAGAGGCTCCGCACTGTACAACAAAGGATCTAGTCCTAAATGTCCAAGTACAGAGTAGAGGGGTGAAAGCTAGCTCTTCACCCCTATGGGTGCCTAACCCTTTATGCAAAGAGTGAAAAGAGTTAGCCGTATGCCTTAAGCCTAGCCAGCACTTGTGCCCATGCCTTAAGCCTTAGCCAGCACTTATGCCCATGCCTTAAGCCTTAGCCAGCACTTGTGCCCATGCCTTAAGCCTTAGCCAGCACTTGTGCCCATGCCTTAAACCTTAGCCAGCACTTGTGCCCATGCCTTAAACCTTAGCCAGCACTTGTGCCCATACCTTAAGCCTTAGCCAGCACTTGTGCCCATGCCTTAAGCCTTAGCCAGCATTTGTGCCCATGCCTTAAGCCTTAGCCAGCACTTGTGCCCATGCCTTAAGCCTTAGCCAGCACTTGTGTCCATGCCTTAAGCCTTAGCCAGCACTTGTACCCATGCCTTAAGCCTTAGCCAGCACTTGTGCCCATGCCTTAAGCCTTAGCCAGCACTTGTGCCCATGCCTTATGCCTAGCCAGCACTTGTGCCCATGCCTTATGCCTAGCCAGCACTTGTGCCCATGCCTTATGCCTAGCCAGCACTTGTGCCCATGCCTTGCCTTATGCCTAGCCAGCACTTGTGCCCAGGCCATAAGCCTAGCCAGCACTTGTGCCCAGGCCTTAAGCCTTAGCCAGCACTAGTGCCCATGCCTTATGCCTAGCCAGCACTTGTGCCCATGCCTTATGCCTAGCCAGCACTTGTGCCCATGCCTTATGCCTAACCAGCACTTGTGCCCATGCCTTAAGCCTTAGCCAGCACTTGTGCCCATGCCTTAAGCCTTAGCCAGCACTTGTGCCCATGCCTTAAGCCTTAGCCAGCACTTGTGCCCATGCCTTAAGCCTTAGCCAGCACTTGTGCCCATGCCTTATGCCTAGCCAGCACTTGTGCCCATGCCTTATGCCTAGCCAGCACTTGTGCCCATGCCTTATGCCTAGCCAGCACTTGTGCCCATGCCTTGCCTTATGCCTAGCCAGCACTTGTGCCCAGGCCTTAAGCCTAGCCAGCACTTGTGCCCAGGCCTTAAGCCTTAGCCAGCACTAGTGCCCATGCCTTATGCCTAGCCAGCACTTGTGCCCATGCCTTATGCCTAGCCAGCACTTGTGCCCATGCCTTATGCCTAGCCAGCACTTGTGCCCATGCCTTAAGCCTTAGCCAGCACTTGTGCCGATGCCTTAAGCCTTAGCCAGCACTTGTGCCCATGCCTTATGCCTAGCCAGCACTTGTGCCCATGCCTTATGCCTAGCCAGCACTTGTGCCCATGCCTTATGCCTAGCCAGCACTTGTGCCCATGCCTTAAGCCTTAGCCAGCACTTGTGCCCATGCCTTAAGCCTTAGCCAGCACTTGTGCCCATGCCTTAAGCCTTAGCCAGCACTTGTGCCCATGCCTTAAGCCTTAGCCAGCACTTGTGCCCATGTCTTATGCCTAGCCAGCACTTGTGCCCATGCCTTATGCCTAGCCAGCACTTGTGCCCATGCCTTATGCCTAGCCAGCACTTGTGCCCATGCCTTATGCCTAGCCAGCACTTGTGCCCATGCCTTATGCCTAGCCAGCACTTGTGCCCATGCCTTATGCCTAGCCAGCACTTGTGCCCATGCCTTAAGCCTAGCCAGCACTTGTGCCCATGCCTTAAGCCTAGCCAGCACTTGTGCCGTTGCCTTAAGCATAGCCAGCACTTGTGCCCATGCCTTAAGCCTAGCCAGCACTTGTGCCCATGCCT